>NC_048282.1:35491943-35529645 GCF_009762535.1 Notolabrus celidotus | reverse complement strand
AGCTCCGAGCTCTGACTTCCTGTTACAGACCGGATATTGTTGTTACGTAACAAAAACACTGAAAACTGAAACGGCTGGTTTCAGCACACATTTACAGAAAGGTGGAGAAATCAGAACAGGGGCAGAATGGAGTCTTTTCATTCTCAGGGGGTTTGTAGACAGGGACACATATTTCAGGTAGAGAACCATTAAAAAGAACATTTTGCATGATATGTCACCTTTAAGTAGATGAGACACAAGTTAAACAATGAAACACATAATCTATTAGAACTCCTGCTAAAAACTTTGGATCTCTGTTGGTTTTGGCGCCCCCTACGGACAAATGATCTTTGCTGATCTTGAACACGTGGTCAGGTAGGAGGTCTGGGGGGTAGGTGGGGATATCTAACGGGGAAAGGCCTTGAGGAAAAGGTGCGTTCTGACTGCTTTCTTAAAACTGTCCGGGGTTGGGGCGCTGCGGATGTCGGGAGGGAGAGAGTTGAATTAATAGTCTAACTAGTCTTTCTGGGGTTCAACACAACAACAAGAAAAGAGAAAAACAATATTTAAAATCACACACTATCCATAAAACAAAAATACAATAGCAGCCAAATATAAAAATAAAAAATAAAAATGCTAAATAAATGAAGTGTCTGAGAAAATAAACAATGAGTAGCATTAAACTACAAAATAATGGAAACAAAAACAAAATTGTCCCAAACACATGGCACCAAAAATTGAAAAAGCAGGAAGTTTAAAGGTGACATATCACGCTTTTTTCATCAACATATATTGGTCTAAGAGGTCCCCAAAACATGTCTTTAAAGTTTATGCTCAAAAAAACACTTTGAAATCAGATTTTGGTCTGCCTGAAAAACCCTCTTCTTCAGTCCTCATCAGAACACTCTGTTTTCTCTCTGACCACGCCCCCTCAGGAAGTGGATGTGCCTCGGCTGTCCAGCACGTTGATCTAATGTTTACATGTTGGGTGAATATACACGGCTGCTCAGAGATCACGTTACTTCAACCCTCTGAATCTGATCCAGAATCTGATCCTGACGGAGAGGCGCCTGCAGCAGGACCTTTCTGAACGATTGGTCACAGATTTAGTGTTTCTTGTTGTTTTATTTGTCAGTATGTCGACGTGTGTCTTGGTACACAGCTACAGCTACAGCTACACAGCTACAGCTACAGCTATGAACATATAGCTATGTGGCTATGCTAACTAGCGCTAGCACTTATCCATGACAAATAAAAATCATCCACTAGATCTTCAAATCTGCAGACGTGGGGAGTAAAACCGACTTTTGTGTTTATTAAGACAGCCTACAACTAGCATGCCTCCCTCCTAAGCTCCTTGTTAGCACACATTTGTGCAGGTAATGAAAAACGGAGGAGGGATTCAGTATTATTTTATACAGTCTATGGGCTGAACAAGCTCCGAGCTCTGACTCCGTGACAGACCGGATATTGTTGTTACGTAACAAAAACAAGGAAGTCTGAAACGGCTGGTTTCACACACATTTACAGAAAGGTGGAGAAATCAGAACAGGGGCAGAATGGATTCTTTTCATTCTCGGGGGGTTTGTAGACATGCCAGGGACACATATTTCAGGTAAAGAACCATTAAAAAGTCCATTTTGCATGATATGTCACCTTTAAAAACAGTGATTGCATCTATTTAGGTCCATATTTCAGCACCATGGACAGAGACATACAGGCTTGTTTACAGGCAGGAACTAAGGAGAAGAAGTCTGCTCATTTATTCTAGTTTCAAAACTTTTAGGGTGATGGTATTAAATAAAACGTTTGCTTGGTTTGATGCTCGTTAAGTCACATTACCTGACTGACCTCTCCAGTTCAGGACTCTGAATTTAGAGCTTTAATGAGAAGGTCGGCTCTCCACATATTGAAATCTGGAGAAACCTCCACAACATTAGACTCCATTTGATCAAGCTGTTTGGTTATTTCCCTCACAGCAGAGGAAAGTGTTTCTAAATCATAAACATTATTAAAACAAACTCCTTACTCGTTCTGTGTCTGAAAGAGGTCTCAAACAAACACAAACATAATGATTTATGAACACAGCAGGATGTTGAGTTGTTGACGCTGCCCACCTCACCTTACCTGCGTGACGTCTGAGGCGGCGTCGCTCTCAGGGATCAGAAACGTCAAATTCAAAATGACGTAGTGAGAAAATGTTAATATACGAGGTTTAAACAGAACGTTACACAAACCAATTAATTACAAGTTAAATAAGCTGAGCAAACAATCAAACACACACACTCACATATTAATGACAGTGGCAGAGAGTGTGTGTGCACAGTGTGTGTGTGTGTGTTGTGCCATCACTGGATGCCACTCAGAGAGAGAGAGCAGCTAATTGCCTTCCTGCCCTGTGGGGGTTCAGCCTTTCCCTGACATGCATGCACATGAACACACACATACGTCAACACACACACACACACACTCACACACACACACACACATGTGCAACCATGACCTCGGCCCTCTTTATCGCTGCGCTGAAGTGACTCCCACTAAAGTTCAGCTGTGAATTATTAAATGCAATTAATCAGCACGGACCAGGGCCATGTTTAATTGACACAGACAGCAGGCACGCTGTGTGTGAAAGAGTGTGTGTGTGTGTGTGTGTGTGTGTGTGTGTGTGTGTGTGTGTGTGTGTGTGTGTGTGAGGGCCAGGGTTATTATCCTTAATGGAAATAACAAAACAATGACGTCTAGATACAAAAGAAACATTTGTGTGAACTGAAACGATGAGCTGAGATTTAAAAGGTTTGATTTTGTTCAACGTGTTTTAATTTATCTGAGTTTAAGTTCAAATAAAAGATTGACTTAAGACAGCTCGGTCTGAGTGGAATGACCACCTCAGACCAGACAACACCACCACCACCAAAACCCTCATGACTTTTATATCAGCATTAAAAAATTGCATTTGATTTAAAGCTGCTGGAAAAAAATAAGTGAGAGTTGAAAAGAAAATAACTGGATCAGAAATTAAGAAGTATAGTCAAGGAACTTGTGGTTGAGTACTCTGTGGTCGATGCTTTTCATATATTAGAAAACATAAAAATACTTTTCTATGATTTGAATAAGTGACTTTTTATTTTTATTATTTATTGTGTTATTTTATCATTTATTTTATTATTTAATTTTTAATTTTATATTTAATTTTATCATTTATTTTATTATTTAATTTTTAATATTTAATTTCTAATTTTATATTTAATTTTATCATTTATTTTATTATTTAATTTTTAATTTTATATTTAATTTTATCATTTATTTTATCATTTAATTTTTAATTTTATATTTTGTTGTATTCTTTATTTTATAATTGTGTTTTATTATTTAATTTTATTATTTAAGATTATTATCTATTATTTTATTATTTTATTTCATTATTAATTTTATTATTTTATTTTGTTATTTTATATTATTATTTATTTCATATTATTATGTATTTTATTATTTATATTTTTCCCCAAAGCTCTGATTATTTTTAACCTTTAGTTCTTGTTTAATTCAACAAAGCAGTCAAACCTTTTTTCTTTCTATTCCTCTGATACAAATATTGCAAATATATGAATGTGAAGAATATTTAAAAGATAACAAAAATTGTAAATCATAAAGAAAATACTCATCAATAGACTCGAAGGACAATTTAATATAATCATCAAGGATACACTTCGAACTTTACCTGATACCTTGTAGATTTCTTCCATGACACATAAATGTAAATATCAAGTTTAAGCTCGTCCCTAGATTTCTGTTTGTCTATATTTCCCTACATGAATAAAAGAAAAACAAAAGGAAAGTTCAGTTTAGTTGTTGGCATGGTGAGGATCAGGATCAACACTTCATTAGGTTTTGATTGATGAACATTTGATCAACAAAATGTTGTTAAAAGTTCGAATGTTGCTCCTTTAAGTCTGATGGATTCTGTCCTCTAGCTGCCACCTCTCTGGTGACTCAGAGAGTTAACTTTGTCCCTGTTTCTGTTTTAAATCTAACAAACCATGAGATATGATGAGGTCACTTCAACAGGTAAATGTTGAGGATGCATGGTAACAAACATACACAACCTCCAACATCATCTTCATCTCGTCCAATCAGGGCTCGTTAGCCTCATGTTCAACATCACATGTCAGCCATGTGTCACATAATCAGTCCCTTATCACCATGTGTGTGTGTGTGTGTGTGTGTGTGTGTGTGTGTGTGTGTGTCTCTGGAGAATACACACACTCACACACTCATTCTCCTTCTCCCGTCGTCACTGCAGACTATCAATCACTGATCAATATGACTGTACTGTCTATTCCTCTAAGCCGTATTGATCCCCTGTCCTATATTCATGTCCGTCCTGTGGACGCTCCAGACGTTAGACACGTCCATCGTGAGGCCGGGAGATAAATGGATGAGAGAGGAGAGGAGCAAGGCGGAGATGGAGAGATTGAGAGATTGAGAGATGGAGAGAGGGAGAGATGGAGAGATGGAGAGATGGAGAGATTTGTAATGTGGAGCATCAGATGTGAGACAGAAAAATATGCTTTTTAAGTCTTTTGTCTCCTCTCCTCTTGTTTCCTCTCCTCTCCTCTCCTCTCCTCTCCTCTCCTCTCCTCTCCTCTCCTCTCCTCTCCTCTCCTCTCCTCTCCTCTCCTCTCCTCTCCTCTCCTCTCATATCCTCTCCTCTCATATCCTGTCCTCTCCTCTGTCTCCTCTCCTCTTGTTTCCTCTCGTTTCTTCTCATTTCCTCTCCCCTTGTTTCTTCTTCTCTCTCTTCTCCTCTCCTGTCCTCTCATCTTCTATCCTCTCCTCTTGTTTCTTTCCTCCCCTCTCCTCTGTTTCCTCTCCCCTTGTTTCCTCTTGTATCCTCTCCTCTTGTTTCCTTTTGTATCCTCTTGTTTCCTCGCCTCTCCTCTCCTTTCATTTTCTCTCATCTCCTCTGTCTCCTCTCCTCTCCTTTCCTCTGTCTCCTCTGTCTACTCTCCTCTCCTTTCCTCTGTTTCCTCTTCTCTCTCCTCTCCTCTCCCCTTGTTACTTCCTCTCCATCCTTTCCTCTCCCCTTGTTTCCTCTCCTCTCCTCTCCTCTCCTCTCCTCTCCTCTCCTTCTTCTGTGTCTAATATCTGGAGCCTCATCAGAGTCGGTCTCCTCCTGCTCCTGTGCTGCTCTGCCTCCAGCTCTAGAGGGTCCTCTAGTGTTCACTCTTTGACACAGCACCATATCAGACCTTATTAAACTCAGTGGGTTTAAAAGAAGAGCAAACAGCTCTTCTAAATGTTAAATGTCATTAAATGTTTTTGGGATTCATGCAATATTTATGTGTTTGTTGTTTTTGTGTTCAGTGAAATGTTTTTGCATTTGACCTTAAAGGCCACCGTAGAAACCTGCTTTACTATGATATTATACATCCTCTTTAACTTTAGCAGCTTTGAACTTTGAGTCAACAAGATGATCCCACTTTATCAGGAGTATTTCAAGGGACAAACATGCTCCTATATTCAGGTCATTACAATCATTTGCATATTCAAATTTGTCAACGACTTAGCTGAGCTCAAGAATCCTGCATGAGTGCCTTAATTAGTAGCTGTGATTTAAATACAGGTTCACAGGTGCAACAGGATCACCTGGAAGGAAAGGAATGATATGAAAACTCAAAGTTATGAAATAACAATCAACTGTTTACTGACTATTTGTGCTTCTCCTCTCCTCTCCTCTCCTCTCCTCTCCTCTCCTCTCCTCTCCTCTCCTCTCCTCTCCTCTCCTCTCCTCTCCTCTCCTCTCCTCTCCTCTCCTCTTCTCTCCTCTCATCTCCTCTTATTTCCTTTTCTCTTGTTTCCTTTCTTTTGCTCTCATTTCCTCTCATTTCTTCTCTTCTTGTCTCCCCATGTTTCCTCTCCCCTGACTCCTCTCTTCTGTCTCCTCTCCTCTTATTTCCTTTCCTCTGGTTTCCTCTCATTTCCTCTCCTCTTTCCTTGTTTCCCTTCCTCTGGTCTCGTCTCCTCTCGTTTCCTCTTGTTTCCTCTCGTTTCCTCTCCTCTCCCCTCCTCTTGTTTCCTTTCCTCTCGTTTTCTCTTGTAAACTCTCCTTGTTTCCTCTCATTTCCTCTCCTCTGCCCTTGTTACCCTTCCTCTGGTCTCGTCTCTCTTGTTTCCTCTCCTCTGACTCCTCTCCTCTTATTTCCTTTCCTCTGGTTTCCTCTCATTTCCTCTCCTCTCTTCCCGTGTTTCCCTTCCTCTGGTCTCGTCTCCTCTCGTTTCCTCTCGTTTCCTGTCCTCTCCTTGCCCCTCCACTTGTTCCCTTTCCTCTCGTTTTCTCTTGTAAACTCTCCTCGTTTCCTCTCATTTCCTTTTGTTTCCTCTCTTCTTCCCTTGTTTCCTCTCCTCTGACTCCTCTCCTCTTATTTCCTTTCCTCTGGTTTCCTCTCATTTCCTCTCCTCTTCCCTTGTTTCGCTTCCTCTGGGCTCGTCTCCTCTCGTTTCCTCTCCTTTCCTGTCTTCTCCTTGCCCCTCCACTTGTTCCCTTTCCTCTCGTTTTCTATTGTAAACTCTCCTCGTTTCCTCTCATTTCCTCTCGTTTCCTCTCTTCTTCCCTTGTTTCCGTTCCTCTGGTCTTGTCACCTCTCATTTCCTCTCCTCTCCTCTCCTCTCCTCTCCTCTCCTCTCCTCTCCTCTCCTCTCCTCTCCTCTCCTCTCCTCTCCTCTCCTACCCTCTCCTCCTCTCCTTGTCTCCTTTCCTCTCCTCTGTAGAGAACGACAGACCGAGCTCTCTGGTGTTGGAGGTGATCGACTACAACATGCCTCTCACTACGACCTACATGAAGCAGATGAAGCTGCAGTGCATGAGCAACAGTAAGGTACGTGAGGTCACTGTCACAGAGCTACACACACACACACACACACAGAGGCACACACACAGAGGTACACACACACACACACACACACACACACACACACAGAGGTACACACACACACACACGTCTCTTTGTTTCAGGACTCATGTTCCTGTCAGACTGGATGTCAGTGTGTGTGTGTGTGTTTGTGTGTGTGTGTGTGTGTGTGTTTGTGTTCTCCCTGAGAGTTGGAGAACTTCCCTGCGAGTGAATCAGGGAGTAAATCTTGACTCTGACGGCGGCTTTAAGACGGCAGGTTCTTTCTTTCAGCTGAGTATTGTTTGTGACAGGCGTGTGGGAGGAAAACAGGAGGCCCACTGATGCTCGCGAGGAGGAAAACTCCCACACAGCGTCTAGCAATTAAAACTCTGTAATGAGAAGAAATATACGTGTTGCAGTTGTGACGCTCGCAGAGGTCAGTGGACCAAAACCATTCCTTCTTATTAAGTATGAATCAGTGCAGATTATTCTCTGCAGGGACGCTGCAGAAGGCTGCAGCTTTAAAAAGATGCAGATGATGTTAAAATAATGGTTCCAGACTTCCAGAGGTTTCTGAAATGATGTCTTTATTTACTGAGTGAGAAAATCAGAACACCACACAGGAGTTAAGCTACCTGGGATATTCCTGTTTCTACACACTGTACCTTTAAGACGACACATGACCAGCAGAGATCGAGGGCGCTGTCTCTGCATATCGTTTAAAAGCTGCAGGTCTTGTTGTCAAAAGGTTGTCGAAACTCTTCCATGAGTTTGAAAAAGTACTCACAAAATTTCTGGGGATGGTTGAAGTCGGACGCAGCTCGGGTTGATTCTCTTCCAGCGAGCAGAGACGGAAACGGATCCAAATGAACAGAGTCAAACTGACAGTCCTTGCTTTGTACATTATTTGTGCAGTTTTAAAATCCAGATTTGGAGGTTTTGGAGTTTAGGAACAATGAACGTTATGCATTATTCTGATGGACAACAGTAGAGGATGAAGAGTGATTCATGATCCAGAATATTCTTGGCTTTGGTGAGGACTGAAACGCTTCTGGACAGTTTGGATTGGACGTGTTTTATTGAAGGTTTTCATCTATTGTTTTACTCCATCTGTACCTGACTGTTTCCAAAAACCATGATTTTTGTTCTAAATTTAACTATCAAGTCAGGTGAAGTCAAGTGTATTTATAAAGCACATTTAAAAACACAGCAGAAGCTGACCAAAGTGCTGTACAATACATAAAAAAACACAATGTGAGACCAAACAAGCAATCACTTAAAAAGAGACAAACAAACAACAAGGAAAACACAGCGCTGGAAATGAGGATCTAATCAGGGCTGGAGGACTCAAATGCTGAAATATTAAAGTGTGTTTTGAGGAGAGTCTATAAAGAGTCAGCAGAGGGGGGGCGGCCCTGATGAACAATCATTTGTTTTTGTCGGACCATCTTGTGATTTGATCCTGAAACTAAAAACAGACTCAGGGCCAAATTCCACCAGATCCGTGCCCGGTCCATCAGCATATGTCAGCGTTTTTAGAAAGGCATTTGATTCCTTCTAGAAGGTCGGCTTGTCTTCCTTACACAACAGAAGAATGGAGCATTGGTATGTCTTTCTTTATAAGGCCGTACTCCAGGAGCTGCTTTCTTATTTCTGCTCCTTATTGACTCCTAAAGCTGTCAGTGGCTGTAACCTTCGGTCCCATGGACAAATTCTTTTTGTCATTCCTCTCTGTCTTTGGTAAAAGTGCTTTTAATGTCTTTGCTCCCTCTTCCTGGTTTGAGCTTCAGAGTCGCCTGAAACTGGATTGTTTAATTCTATTGGAGGATTTCAAAACTAGGATAAAGGATGATCTGATCAGCTTGTGCTCATGTTTTAGAGCTTAACACTGATCATTTATAAATCCATGTAATACTTGTCACTGTATGTTTTGTCCTGTTCTATTTGTGAAACTTTTTATGCTGCTGTCTTGGGAAACACTGGCTGAATCGTCAAGGTGTGACAGAGCCATAACTTATGTTTACTCATAGATTATGATGAATTATCTGACAGAACGAACCTCCTCTATGCTCCCTCTCACCTCCTATCATACCTCTATGTGCTGTCGTCTCCTCCTGTAGTAAAATCACCTAAACCTGACATGACATGAGACCAGGACACCTTAGCGTAGCCCCCGTACCTACATAGAAGCCTACACAAATATCCAACGTGCCCCTCCTCCAAAATGTAACTACGCGTAGAATCGGCGTGGACCGCAAGCCCTGTGATTGGTCCGCTCGGTTGCATTGTATTTCCTGCATTTACAACACTCCTTGAACAGCCGCACCTCGTCCGTGTATTTCATCTCCTCCTCTCTATTCTTCATGTAATCATGTCTGTATGATAAACAGCAACATGTATCAGCTGTAGATTAAAGGTGACATATTCTGCTCTTTTTCATCAACATATATTGGTCTAAGAGGTCCCCAAAACATGTCTTTAAAGTTTATTGCTCAAAAAAACACTTTGAAATCAGATTCTGGTCTGCCTGTAAACCCCTCTTTTTCAGCCCTGCTAAGAACAGGCTGTTTTCTGTGTCTGTGCCTTTAAATGAGAATGAGCTATCTGACCACGCCCCCTCAGGAAGTGGGTGTGGCCTCGGCTGTCCTGCAGGTTGATCTAATGTTTACATGTTGGCTGAATATACACGGCTGCTCACAGACCCGGGTTACTTCAACCCTCTGAATCTGATCCAGAATCTGATCCTGATGGAGAGGCGCCTGCAGCAGGACCTTTCTGAACCATTGGTCACAGATTTAGTGTTTCTTGTTGTTTTATTTGTCAGCATGTCGACGTGTAGCTACCAACATGTAGCTATGTGGCTATGCTAACTAGCGCTAGCACTTATCCATGATAAATAAAACTCATCCACTAGATCTTCAAATCTGCAGACGTGGGGAGTCAAAGCGACCTTTGTGTTTATTAAGACAGCCTACAACTAGCATGCCTCCCTCCTAAGCTCCTTGTTAGCACACATGTGTGCAGGGAATGAAAAACGGAGGAGGGGTTGAGTTGTATTTTATACAGTCTATGGGCTGAACAAGCTCCGAGCTCTGACTTCCTGTTACAGACCGGATGGCGTTGTGACGTATGAAAAACACTGAAAACTGAAACGGCTGGTTTCAGCACACATTTACAGAAAGGTGGAGAAATCAGAACAGGGGCAGAATGGATTCTTTGACTTTTCAGGGGGTTTGTAGACAGGGACACAGATTTCAGGGAGAGAACCATTAAAAAGAACATTTAGCATGATATGTCACCTTTAACAGAACACGCTCTGAATCTCTGTGGAAAAGTAAACAGAGATCGTATCGGGACCGGAAGCAGGCGACCGGCTCTCAGAGAGACCACACTGCCCTCAGGTGTTTAGGAGGAGTACTGCAGAGCGACGCGGACACATCGGCACATAAGTATGTAGAGCTCATGTCCGCAGAAGTGTAAACCAGCCTTTAGAAGAAAAGGACGACTCTCCCCTTTCTTTCTGACTCTGAGCTGACATTATTCCTCCTCCTCCTCCTCCAAACTGCTTCATCCCTCATTTCTTCCCCACCCGTCTCTAACTCCGTCCACGCCCTCTCAGTTCTTCCTGTAATGAGCCAGTTAATGTGCTATAAACCCTCCACCTCCCGCTGCTCAGACACAAACCCCGACTCCCCATCCTCTCTGTTCGCCTTCTGCTGTTAAATCTGCACATCTGAGCTTCTCCCTGTCTCACTGTTCCTCCTCTGAGTCCTCTCAGAGCTCCGTGAGATAAACAGTTAGCACCGAATCCCAATCAGCAGGGAGAGGTCTGCAGTGACTCCGACCGCTGTGACCAATCACTGATGAGACCATGAGACAGGAACACACACTCAGAGGAAAGATCAGGGTTTGAGTTTTGGGATTTCAATCAGCTTGGTCTGTTTCTTTGCCTTTGCCTGTGTGTGTGTGTGTGTGTGTGTGTGTGTGTGTGTGTGTGTGTGTGTGTGTGTGTGTGTGTGTGTGGCTGGGAGTATGCTTAGTATATTCCATTTCCTTCCTGCAACACCACCACCAGCACTCCACCGTGTAGCTCTGCGACTATCAGCACCACACACTCGCTGTCAGTCATACTCCCTCTGTGTGTGTGTGTGTGCGTGTGTCAGTGAGTGCATGTGTCAGTGAGTGTGTGTGTGTGTGTGTGTGTGTGTGTGTGTGTGTAGATAACGTTGGGGGGAACAGAGGGTTGAGCTCGTTCCAATTAAGCCGGGCCCCTGAGCGTCGAGTTAATTAGCTGAGGAGAGAGAGAGACACTGAAGTGCCAATTTGCATTGGAATGCCAATATATCTGTCTGTCTGTCTGTCTGTACCACACACACACACACACACACACACACACACACACACACACACACACACACACACACACACACACACAAAGGCAGAGAAACACACACAAAGGCAGAGAAACACACATGCATAAGTATCTTTGTACAAAATCCACACAAAGTTCAATCTCTCCACCTCTCTTTGTAGCTCTACTCGTCTTTTTGACATTTCTCTTTTCTGCCACTGTCTCCCCCACACACACACACACACACACACACACACACACACACACACACACACACACAGAGACAAACAGTCGTACCTGTATCCACCTCTTGACTCCTGTTATTCTCCCTCTGTTGGAGGCGCGGTGTCAGAGCTGAGCTAATTAGTTCAAAGTGACAGGTCGACTCGGTCTTCATTATCACCCTCGTGTCAGGATGCAGCAGAGAACAAATCAGCCTCATCGTCTTCTTTCCTTCATATTGTTACCTTATACAACCACCGTTTATTTTCTCTTCATTGTTCCTGTGAAGATGACTCTCTCTCCTCTGAGTTATCCTCCTGTCTTTTCTTTTTTTAATCATATGATTGCAGGGAAATACTTTCAATCTGGTGTGAAGAGCAGCAAGTCTGACTCTTTAACTTCAGCAAACATTATTTTGTTTCAGATTCAGATTCCCAATCCAAATTCCTCTGATCCGTCACAACAACAGATCTGATAGGTTTCTATTCTAGTCAATGTGTTAACTTCCACTGGATCCGCTCCGTTGCGTTCCATCTGCGTGGTCAGAGGTTTTCAGAGGACCTGAAAGACAACATGGGTGAGGACAGGAGGAGGAGGAGAATCCTTGATTCCTCGGGCGGCTGTGGCTCAGTGGGTAGAGTCGGTTGTCTATCAATCTGAAGGTTGGTGGTTCAATCCCAGCTCCGGCAGTCACATGCCGAAGTGTCCTTGAGCAAGAACACTGAACCCCGAATTGCTCCCTCTGTTGTTCAGAGGTGTGTGAATGTGTACGAATGAGATTACTTAACACTGATGGTCCCTCACTACATAGCAGCCTCTGCCATCAGTGAGTGAATGGGTATGAATGGGTGAATGAGACGAGTAATGTAAAAGCGCTTTGAGTGGTCAGAAAGACTAGAAAAGAGCTATATAAGTACAAGTCCATTTAACATTTGATTCAGTGATTATAGCAGGAAAACCTCGGTCACTTGACTCCAGCTGTCCGGCGGTCCTGCTCTGTGCTGCGTTCTGAAAACAAAACCTGTGGGTGTTGACGGGCGAGAGAGCGCAGAGTCGGACCGCAGCGGATTAGAAACAGACCGGACACAGATCTGGTGAAAGCCAATATTAAAGACTTATTTGTGGGGGCGCTGGTGGCCTAGCGGTCTAAGCGCCCCACTTACAGAGGCTACAGTCCTCATCGCAGGGGTCGCCGGTTCGATTCCCGGCTGGTCGACCATTTCCTGCATGTCTTCCCCCGCTCTCTACTCTCCATATCTCCTGTCTCTCTTCAGCTGTCCTATCAATAAAGGGAAAAAGCCTAAAAATATAACTTTAAAAAAAGACTTATTTGTAGTTGTTGAAAGTCATAGATTTCAGATCACATCCATACTGTCTATTTAGCAATATGTTCTTTAAAATCTTTGTTGTGGATTTGATTGTGCACGTTACAGTTCATGACATTCAATGCATTCAGGGTGGCATTTCAAAGAAATAAGGCTTCAAAACAAAAACATCTGAGAATCATTGTTTGTTTTACTCTGTGATCATGATATACATTATTTTTGTTTGGATCTTAGAAGTCTCATATTTGATGTTTTTGTTTTTGTTTTGTTTTTACATATTTTCAGGGTTTTACACCTTTATTGATAGAGGAGAGGACAGTGGATAGTGTAGGAAGGTGGGAGAGAGTAGGGGAATGACATGCAGGGAAGAGGCCGCAGGCTGGATTCGAACCAGGGCCACACTCTACATGGGCACGCAACTTAACTTGACCTAACTTAACTTGATTTTTAAAAAGTGTGCAGCATCCTAGCAACACTTAAACTGGTGTGTCATGCATCAAGGGATGAAATGTCTTCCATTACATTATAAAGTTACACAAGTTAAAAACTGCCAAAAGAATGATCAGCTGGAAGAAATGTGAGATGTTTTGACACCTTCGGATGAACCATAAGCTCTTTAAGTGTCGTAAAGTTGTCTGCTGCGTCTCTCTTGTTTGAGAGTGAGAGAAATCATCCACTTGTTTGTGCTGAGAGTAGACAGTAATAGTATCGTTTTAAAAAAGGAAGAATGAAGCAAAGGTGGTCAAGTGTCCTTTGTGTGTTTGAAACTCTGGAGGTGAATTCTCAGCTGCACAATCTCCTTCAGCTGCTTCAAGAGCTACATGCATGAGATGTAGTGGTGTTCAAATAGAGAAGTCAAAGGCAGATAGGTAAACGTACTTTATTAAACCTCACAGGTGAAATTCAAATGTTCACTGGTGTTCTTTTTTTGATCCTGCTACATACACACATAGTTTGTTATACATACAGTGATGCTCAAACATGCTTAGGAGGGATGTCAGAGTGTGGAGGCTGCCATCAACCAGCGCAGACCGTGCAGTAGGGGGTCCGGTGCCTTGCTCGAGGGCACCTCGGCAGTGCCCAGGCGAATGGACCACCACCAGGGGTGCATCTCACTCGGCTGGAAGTGAAGGTTTCAGCAGAGCGTCTGCCCCCTGGTGGCTGGCTGCAGTATAGGTCAAACTTTAAAAAATAGATACACGTCGTACGAATGTTTCTCCCCTCCGTATGCTGTGGAGATATGTAGTTAGTATTTGACTGTTTTGTGTCCAAGGCCTCTTTTTATTAGAGTTTAAAAAACGGGGTTTTACTTCCTGTTTCCTTTCACATCCGCCGTAGAGGGAAACCTCAAAGGACACACACTTGTAACGCTACGCTGTAGGGCGGAGCTTATTACAGTGTAGCGTCACAGGCTCTGGCTGCACAATGGCGGCGCCCAGGAGAGGGATTTTTTTGGCTTCAGAACCGTACAACGGGAAGAGGCGGAGCAACGCTGTCCATTTTTATTTACAGTCTATGACCACCACCTCTCCAGCCAACAGTCCACTTGCCAAACTTTGTCCACTCTGGGACTTGAACTGGCGACCCTCAGATGCCCAAGCCAAGTCCCCATGGACTGAGCTACTGCCGCCAAATAGCGCCCTCTGCTGTTGAAAAAAGGAACATCGATACTCATTTCCATCTCGCTGATTTAAATCTCCTATTGTTTGCATTGATCTTGCGAGGGTTCCTTTGAGATGATCATAATCAAGTCTTTGTTGTTGTGATGGTGAATGTTGGTAGAAACATGTGCAGTCATTCTAACTTCTCTTTCTGGTATTTTAAAAAGAAGTGGACAACGTGGAGTTCATGCACACGAGTGGACACGCACCATTTAATATTCCACACCTGTCTGAGCCTTGCAACATGAATTGCAAATTGCACCTTCCTCTGAAACTGCAAAAGCAAACATGAAGACGATGGCGGGTTAGATTGGATTACAGTAAGACGTCTGAAAACACTCTGAGGACTCTGGAGAAGAAGTCATTTTGAACTTTCTATCAGACTCCTCGCTCACCTCTTCACCAAACTCAGAGCTGGGTTCAGTGTTTGTGAGAGCAGACTGTCTGCAGCTGAAGGAGTTAAAGTGTTATGTTTTTGCAGACAGTATAGAGCGTGTATACATGTAATGAGCGTGTGTTAATGTGTGTGTCAGGAGGAGATGGTGCTGCAAAAGATTACAGTGTTCGGCCCAGAGGAGCAAGAGTACAGACAGGAATAGAGGAGCAATGACTCACTCACCTATAGAAATAACACAGGACATGAGGGAGCATTAGGTTCAGTCTGTGTGTGTGTGAGTGTGTGTGTGTGTGTGTGTGTGAGTGTGTGTGTGTGTGTTAGGGGAAGCAGACACAGCACAGGATGGTTGAATAGCATATCTATCTGTGAGAAAAGAAGGTCGGACTCTTTTGTCTGGGTTGTTTTTCCAAGCGAGAGAGGATCATCTTCACTTTTACTTGAGAGACAAAATGAGCCGAAGAAGAAGAGAGAGGAGGAAGAGGAGATGAAGAAGAGGAGGAGGAGGAGGAGGAGGAGAGGAGGATGTGCAGCATATTTGTGATGTGTGAATCCTCCACAGGCTCCATTAGCACTCATCCCAAGCCTCCGTTCATCTGCCCATCCCTTTATCTTTCCTCCATCCGTCCCCCGTCCCAATTCAATAAGAGGAGGAAATTACCCAGGATGCTTCCTGGCAGGGGTGCGGCGGGGGGGCTGCTGCTGCTGCTGCTGCAGACAATGTAGAAACGGGTGAGGAGTGAGAGGAGGAGAGGAGATGGGGGGGAGGAGGATGGAGAGATGGCAGGGCGGTGGCTCTGTCTGTCTGAGGGAAGGATGAAGATGGAGAGGAGGAGGAGGAGGAGGAGGAGGAGGAAGATGGGAGTGGGTGGTTGTGCTCGGCCAGGGTGAAAATAGAAATGAGAAAATTTGTAGGTAACTGTGGGATGAGAGGGGGAGGAGGGGGAGGAGGGGGATGATGGAGGGAGGGGTGAATTAAAAAAGGAGAATGAGGTGGTTCATTATCGTTTATGGTCTCCCCTCTTCCCGCTCTCTGCCCATTATTTCTGCTACCTCCAGAGGAAAGACATTTCATTATTTTTGGGAGGAGGGGTGTGTGTGAGAGTGTGTGTGTGAGTGTGTGTGTGTGTGTGGGCAGAGAGGAGATAGGATGGTTGGGGGTTGGTATTTTTTATAATTACTAAAAGACTGTTGGAAGACAGCAGGAAAAAAGAAATCATACATTTTCAGATAAAAGGTTTGTTGGCCGAACATCCTGGAAGGTTGAGGATGAACCGTTTGTCAGGCGGAGGAGAGAGACTGAGACGCTGATCCTGAACCAGTTCATGTTCTCTAAATCTGTGCAGGGTGTTAACTCGAGCTCGGGCTGAGATCTTAGCTTCTTATAACATCCTGTTTGATTTAGTAATGATGCAAAAACACACAGAAAACACAGAAATCAAGAGGAGAGGGGGAACTAAGAGAATAACCTCAAGGCCTCACACACAGAGAGACTCTAAGTGTGTTTCACTTTTTATCTATATTTTGCTGTTCTCATATTCTTTCCATCCATTATCCTGACCACTTATCCCACGGGGGGCTGGAGCCAATCCCAGCTGACAAGGCAGGGTACACCCTGGACAGGTCTCCAACCTATCACAGGGCTAACAAGGAGAGACAGACAACCATTCACACACACACTCACACCTACCTTAGAGTGACCAATTAACCTGGAGAGCATGTTCTTGGACTGTGGGAGGAAGCCGGAGTACCCGGAGAGAACCCACGCATGCACGGGGAGAACATGCAAACTCCACACAGAAAGGCACCAGCCCGACTGGGGGACTCGAACCAGGAACCTTCTCGCTGTGAGGCAACAGCGCTACCCACTGCACCACCATGCTGCCTCTCTTGTTCTTTGAAATCATAAAGCAGCCAAAGTTAAGAGTCCCAGAAAGCTAGACTATCTGTGAGCTCTGTTAGCAAAGGTTGGTGGCTCGCCCTCTCAACCTCGCAAATAGCAGCTGACCTGGGACTTCCACCAGATCCATGTCCAGTCCGTCTCTGATCCTAGCAGGACCGTCAGTCAGCTGGAGTCATGTGACCGAGTTTTCCCCGCAGTAATCACTGAATCAAGGATTCTCCTCCTCCTCCTCTCCTCATCCATGTTGTCTTTCTGGTCCTCTGAAAACCTCTGACCTGTTGACTCCAGGCCTGGCTCCGCTCATCATGACTTTGGTTTGTTGTTGCAGTTAAGTGAAATACGATCTGGTGATAACACAGAGTGTTTTATTCTGAAAATTAACCGGATGTTTTCATTTTGTTTTGGTGAAACCTGACTTCCTGTCCCGCTCCATCTGCTCTGTTGAGGTTGATGCATCGTGCTCCGGCATCCGGGACAAATAGAAGTCTTGTGTATCTGATCCAGCGGACTCAGACCTGCTGGATCAGAGACACAGCCGGAATGCAACATAGTGGATCCAGTGGAAGTTAACACATTGACTAGAATAGAAACCTGTCAGATCCAGTTCTGTGACGATCTGGTTGAATTTGTCCACCCCTGCCTTCATGATGTGTCACAGAGGGACGACCAAGACAGATAATGTTCTTGACACTTGAGCAGCCTTGTGAATAGCTGCTGTTAGCATTTGCAGGTGTCTTCTAGCGCAGCCTGTCTTCCCTCCATGACTCTGTGATCTCCTTATCTGACACAGTGACCATCGTTATATCAACCTTGGCATACTTCTTATGTCAATTAAGCCTTGATTGGCTGACAGGTGTTCATGTTGTAACTTGTTTACCTGTTGGCTATGGTGTGACCTTAATGCCACCTCTTTCCCGATTTAAAGATTAGCCTGAAGCTAGTTCGAGTTCACATTTCCAATATGGCGACCACTGTCTTTGAGCTGCAGTCTTTGGGTTTGACACTATTCAACCTTTCTTAACTGTTTTTGTCAGACTGAGCAAGATAAGTTTGCAGTGGCTGAAATCACTTTGAATCAGAGCGTGAGAAGAGATTGTTAATGCGTCACGTTAACCTGCTAAACTGAGAATCTCCTCAGTGACGACTCAGTAAGGAGATAAAAGTCTGGAAACACATGATACAGCTGTTCTGGAGTTTTAAGCTGCTGCAAACATCACAGATAAAGTCGTCTCCTGGTTTGAAGCCCCCGAGTGTGAGTTTGCACCAGGGCTGTGACCTTTATCACGTCTCCTCTCTCACCATCTGCCTGGACTCTCTCCCGTGTATACTGTCCAATAAAGAAGAAATGCCATGGAAACAGGCCTGTAAGAAAAAAAAACCCTCCATGCAGTGTGAGTGTACTGTATGATAGAAAGAGAAAACATGATGTTACAGCTCTGTTTCCCTGAGTCTGTCTTCACAGGAGGACGCTCAGATCGGACAAATCTGCAAACTGAAGCTCAGTTTAAAACAGATTTAGAAATAATAAATAGAAAACAATAATAATCCCTGAATTTCTCACAATATAACGTCAGAGAAATTATAAAAATGAGGAAATAAATAAGTAGAATTATTCTTATTATGCAGTTTTGGAGAAACAAGAACACACCACTGACAGCTGAACCTGTGTCTTTAAGACAATGTGAAATCTCCTCCGCCTGCTCGGTGATTTCCGTGACACAGGAAGTGATTAGCATCCTTATCAACACAAACACACACTGCACTGATTCCCCCTACACTCTGTCCCTGAGCATGAGCATGCATGGCAAAGCAGCCTGCAGTTTCAGCCTCTGCCTATAGGTGGCAGATGTGTCATGTGAAAGCATGAGAGGGCACACACACTTACACATATAAGCTGCCTCATGGATAGCTCTGTGTGTGTGTGTGTGTGTGTGTGTGTGTGTGTGTGTGTGTGTGTGTGTGTGTGTATTTAAACATTTGTATAAGAGTGATCCAGCGTAAAGGTCAGTGTGCAGAAAGAAATGAGACATCCTCTCTCTCTCTCTCTCTCTGCTCCTGAAGAGTCTTCATGTTTGTCCAGGAAAGATATTAAAAAGCATCTGCAGCGTCGTCCTGCAGACTCACTGTGTGTTCTTTAATATGCTGCAGGTATATTAATGTTGTTTCCTCTGCAGAGCTCAGCTGCATGTCCACTTTGCTGATTTAGTTTCTTTGCTTTATTTTAGGGCTGACCTTTGTGTGCAAGAGGATTAGAGCCACTGGAAAAAAACAAAATTTAAGGTCAATTTTTTTGTTATTATTATAAGAAAAATGTCAGAAGAACGATCTGAGATTAAAGTCAGAAGTCTGAGACTAAAATCAGAAGTCTGAGATTAAAGTCAGAAGTCTGAGATTAAAGTCAGAAGTCTGAGATTAAAGTCAGAAGTCTGAGATTAAAGTCAGAAGTCTGAGATTAAAGTCAGAAGTCTGAGATTAAAGTAAGAAGTCTGAGATTAAAGTAAGAAGTCTGAGATTAAAATCAGAAGTCTGAGATTAAAGTCAGAAGTCTGAGATTAAAGACTAGTCTGTGATTAAAGTCAGAAATCTGAGATTAAAGACAGAAGTCTGAGATTAAAATCAGAAGTCTGAGATTAAAGACAGAAGTCTGAGATTAAAATCAGAAGTCTGAGATTAAAGTCAGAAGTCTGAGATTAAAATCAGAAGTCTGAGATTAAAATCAGAAGTCTGAGATTAAAGACAGAAGTCTGAGATTAAAATCAGAAGTCTGAGATTAAAGTCAGAAGTCTGAGACTAAAGTCAGAAGTCTGAGATTGGAGTCAGAAGTCTGAGATTAAAATCAGAAGTCTGAGACTAAAGACAGAAGTCTGAGATTAAAGTCAGAAGTCTGAGATTGGAGTCAGAAGTCTGAGATTAAAATCAGAAGTCTGAGATTAAAGTCAGAAGTCTGAGATTAAAGTCAGAAGTCTGAGATTAAAGTCAGAAGTCTGAGATTAAAATCAGAAGTCTGAGATTAAAAGTCTGTCTAAAGAATCTCACTTTGAAAATATCCAAAATCATCACTAATCGGCTTCATTTCCAATGGCTTTTATTTTGAAAATCCAAATCAGGTGTAGCTGTAATTGGCAGCATCACAGTTTGAGGTTTTCTTCTTTCAGTCTGAATCAAAATATATCAATGGAAACTGAGATTTATTGTAATGCCAAGTATATAATTACCAGGCACAATTTTATATTTCAGACAGCTTTTATTTTGAAAATCCACCAGAATTCTGACTTTTTTCCAGTGGCCCTAATCCTCTTCTGTACCTTTGTTATGAGAATCCTTCTTTGCAAAATTAATTTCAACTTCTCTTTAAAAGAAGCCTCAGAAGACTAAATTCACACACTATACTTCCTCTAATCTTACATTTTCATCCTTTCATATCTGGTAGAATCAGCAGTCTTGCAGCCCAGTGTGTGTATTTGTTGTAATTTCAGTTGGGAGTAAGTTCAAGCCCTCACACTGACAGATATTTCCCCTCTGTTCTCACACCAAGTCAACATTTCGTCACCTCTCCACCTCTCACGTGCCCCAGGATATCCGTCTGTGTCTTATCTAAAGTGAAGCGCTAATTGAAGCCTCCTTATAATAAATGAGCAATTAGGTGTTTGAATTAAAATCCTCCACATGACTGATTTGAATTGTTGGTAATAATTACATCAGCTGAAGGCTCTGATAAGGAATGACAAAAAGGAGATGAAGACAGGGAGATATCAGAGCTTCATTTGTTTAGTTTTATATGGATTCAGTCAAAGGAAGAAACTGCTGTTTATTAGCTCTGAAGGCTGAAACTAGTGCCTGAAACCTGCATTCTCTCTTCTGGCCAGCAGGGGGCGACTCCACTGGCTGCAAAAACACACTCAGCCTACATCTCACTCCCATTGTGGTCTCATTCTCTATATTTAAGTCTTCTTCAATACATCATGACTTTAATATTGTAAATTATGGATCTTTTAAAAGAGAATAAATCATAGTATGTTTTTGGGGGCGGGGCTACCTTTGATTGACAGGTCAGAAAAATGGCGACCTAAACAATGCTTAAAAATGTCATCCAGGAATTGATGTTCAAAAACACCAATATTGGCACCCCAACCTATTTATTACTGAAAACCTTCTGCAACAGATTAACCTAGCTAACCAAGCTAATCATAGCATTAGCTGATAGCTTAGCATTTGCTTATCATTCACTCCTATCCAGCGCCAACCAGTTTATCTGTCTCACCTTGCTAGCCAATTTTAGCATCCAGATGAATATTTATGAAGAATACATCTCGTTAACCAAGTTAGTTTTGGCGTTAGCCGATAGCTTAGCTTAGCATTTGCAGATAGGTTTCATCGCTTCGACCCAATCCTTTAAAAAAAAAAAAACTTTACTTTTGCTAGACAATTTTAGCACCCTGTCTGATTCTTGAGAACTGTTAATTACCAATACATCATGCTAACCCAGATGGTTTTAGCGTTAGCTGATAGCTTAGCATTTGTGGATATGTTTGATCTCTTCGACCCCAACTCTTTTTTTAAAAATAGCTTTTTCTTGTCAGCTAACTTGTATAACACTCGATAATTCTTTATTACTAATACACTTCACTTAGCTAACCCAGATTTTAGCGTTAACTGATAGCTTAGCATTTGTATATATGTTGCATCTCTTCAACCCAAAACTTTTTTGGAATTTCTGCTTTTTTCTTGCTAGCTAACTTTAGTGCCCTGTCTTATTCTTGAGAACTGTTCATTACCATTACACTTAGCTAACCCAGATTTTTTAGCGTTAGCTGATAGCTTAGCATTTGTCTACTAATCACTCCTATCCCGCCCCACTGTCTTTATTTTTGTTTTGTTTTCTGCCTGCCAATTTCAATGTCCTGACTCATTCACTGTAGCTCTTTATTACTTACACACCTTGCTAACCAAGTAAATAATAGCACTCACTGATAGATTAGCATTTGCTAACTACTTGCTAACATTGATTGTCAACACATGCACGTTTATAGACGTTGTAGTGGTGTGTCAGTGTTTGTTTGTTGCTTTACACAACTTCAGGATGATTTGAAGGCTTTAGTTTGATTTGCATTTAAATAAAGAGAGTGTGGAAAAATCTCTCATGCAGCCAGTATGCTGTGAGAATATTAATAAACACATGTTTTGTTTAAAATACATATAATACTTTAACCCTCCTATTAATCCTTGGGGTCAATTGGACCCCATTCAATGTTTAAAATCTCTTAATTAATGACTAACATCATTTTTTTGGCTTCATATTTTATGACTTTTCCTAATTTAATGTGGAAAACTGAGATAATATAAAATTAAAATGTTGATTTGTTCCAATTTCCTGTGAAAAAAGATTACGCATCAGTGTTCCTTGGGGTCAATTTGACCCCAGGCTGTTCTAGCTGTATATAACATAGAAATATCAACATTTTACAAGTTTGTTTTGGTTGTTTTGGATGATATTCAGGTCACTATAACCAAGGACACTTCTGCATGTGACTGCAGGAGCTGGGATCGAACCGCCAACCTTTACATAGAGATATAATATTTCCAGCCACCGTGTCTCTAAAGACATTCAGTGATGAGTCCTGTGTCATACGTTCTGATAACACAGAAACAAGATGAGAGCATGACAAACTTTCAGCAGTTTGATGTTCTGTTATACAAATAAAGTCCTTCTGAATGCTTTAAATTGTGTTCATGCTTGAAATATATTTCATTTAAAGGGCTCTTTAGGTAGTCAACAAATAAAAAAAGTACCAAAGTACCTAAGATTTGGGGTCAAATTGACCCCAAATTGACCCCAAGTCAAATTGACCCCACGTCAAATTGCTCCCAAGGATAAAAGATGTTAGTAAATGTGAGGGTAACAGGAGGGTTAAACTCCAGTCCATGTTCCCTATAAGAGCTGGGTGTGTGTAGTCCATCCTCCCTTCCTCCTATACCTCTCTCTCTTTGGCCGTGACGTCAGGAGCATTGGCTCCGCCCCCCTCCGGTTGCCACAGAGAGTCTTGAGGGTCCTGCTGTGTGTGCTCACTCCCTCCTCACACACAGCCGGCTCTATATTGTCCTTTTAAATTAAACACTGAGAAAGGAACCCGGAGGCGAATGAATGAATGGATGAATGAATGAATGAATGAATGAACAGTTCAATCAAACAAGAAAAACAAACGAAGAAGAGTGTGTCGGCGGAAGACTTTGATGTTTGTAATCTAACAGAAGTGAAGGTAAGAGATTTCTTCTGTTCATTTCTGTTCTTCCTCCGAGCTTTACACACACTGCTGACTGCCTGCAGAGCTCTCCTCCTCCTCCTCCTCCTCCTCCTCCTCTTCCTCATCCTCATCCTCCTCTTCTTCCTCCTCTTCCTCTCTGCGGTCACATCTCCTCGTGCTGCTGCTGCTGCTGTATTGACAGGCGCTCTGATCGGTTCTCGGTCCTCTCTGCAGTAACATACTTCCTGCCCTGGTCCTGGTCCAGGTCCTGGTCCTGGTCCAGGTTCAGGTCCCGGAGCGCCTCAGTAAGTTGATTGTGTTGTTGTTGTCAGACCAGCTGTGTTGGGTAAGCAGCGGGCTCGTGCCACGCCGCCTGCAGCTCGTTAAAGCCCGCTCCTCGCGCGTGTTGGTCATTGAGTGTGTGTTTGAGTGTGTGTGTGTTTCAGTGTGTGTGTGTGTGTGTGTGTGTGTGTTTCAGTGTGTGTGTGTGTGTGTGTGTGTGTGTGTGTGTGTGTGTGTGTGTGTGTGTGTGTGTGTGTGTGTGTGTGTGTGTGTGTGTGTGTCCTGCTGCAGCTCTCAGGATCCTCCTGATCCAGCAGCGTGTCCGCGGGAGGCCGGCGTGCTCCTGACAGCCGCGCATTGTTCTCATGTGGTCCGCGCATGCTTCAGTGTGGCGCGTGCGCGTGTGTTTACGTCTAACAGAGAAGGTGTGTGTGTGTGTGTGTGTGTGTGTGTGTGAGTGGGAGAGTGGGTGGGTGGGTGATGCGGAATGACCAAGCACCCTCGCACAGTGAGGAACAATCAGGCGCGTGTGCCAGGCGTGGAGACAGTGAGGCTCTCTCTCTCACTCTCTCTCTTTGAATGGATGCAGAGAGGCTCAAACAGAAAGCATGATATTGGGATGAATGCCAAAGAATTTTCTCCTTACATGATTATTATAATTTAATTTGTGAATGCTTGATTATATGAAGGGAATCACTTTGAATTCAGCACTTAAAATGCAATCCTCAGAATATTATGCACATTAAAAACACAGGAATAAGAATTGTTGTTAGAAGTGAGGGTCTCAAGATGTCTTCAACAAGTCATCTAAAATTTCCTATTTTATCCATTATTGTAGATTTATTACCCGGCTGTCTTACTGATCTTCAAGTTGTTTAAGATGCTTGATTCTGATTGGTCTAAACCCCTTGACGACGGTTATTAACTTTCATTAACATGAGCAACACCAGAGACAAACTGATCACACGTCATGTCAAATCAATCCACAGAGAAGAGTTCAGACACATTTAGCTTCTGCCATTAGCTTCCGTTAGCATCAAAATAATGTAGCTTGCTTCAGTTATTATGCTAAATCAGCAGGTTACAGACGTTTCCATCTTGGAGCCTGTCCATCAATCTGATGAAGGAGTGGAGAAGGTGAGAGAAACTTTAGGTTAGAGATCTCTACAAAGAAAGTTAAACCCTGAGCGGTGGTGATGATAGCAGCAGGGTTCAAAGTTGTGACATTAGTTTCTTTTTAAAGGTGTGTGAACCGCAGAGCTCAGAGAAGAAGGAGAGCTGAATGAGGACAGGTTCATGTTCAATCCACCGACACAGGCAGAGAAGAATCCATCACCATGGAACCATATTTTACTTTAGCCCTTTATTAAAGGCCCTGTGAGGAGTTTTGAACTGGCTGAGAAACAGACTGAAAATGATACTGATGCCTCTTTATAACCTTCAATAGCAAACAAGACCATCAGCGACAACACTGACACCTTCTCTGTTGTCATTTTGAATGCCTGAAACCGTCCTGGGGGGGTAGGTGTCAGACCAGATGATGGACATCTTGCTTCAGAAACAGCCTTTCTTTGACTGTTTTCATGGAAAATAATCACACTGCCTGATAAAGTTGACTGTTAAAAGACAACAGGATGAGTTTTTGTTGCAAACACTACTTTTGCATGTTTAGGACAAGAGATAAGAGGTGTCACTTTGTCCACAAGGGGGGCGCCAGGATTGATACAAAACAAAAGTTCCTCACAGCAGCTTTAAAGTATTTATTTTATTTTAAACATTAAATAATTAACGTGTACAATTTCATCACGGCTTTCCAGGAAACATTTTAGTAATTATTTTGATTTTAATACATTTTATTTGCATCTTTCCGAAGATAGTCACACTTTGATTTGCAACAATATAACAAAAATACAATAGAATATAATATTTAGAATAAAATCTCACACCAGCAAATACATGTTGTAAAAAAAAGATTTAAAAATAACAGAAAATGACACTTTTTTTTATTATATTGAACCTTTATTGAACCAGCTTAGTCTCATTTTAATCAGGGATATCTTCAAAGATAGACCCAGCCAAGATCAGTAGACTTATTCTAATGCAGAGGTCAGCTAACTCCAGAAAGGAGTCCAGACTTTCACTCAGGATCTAAAAACATTCAGAGATGTTCCAGGTGAAATGTGCTGATACTTAAGAGCTTTCTGTCCCAACTCAGATCAGACTTTAGGAACACCTAACTGCACAATGCCCAACAAACAGAGGTTGTGAATTCCCTCCTTTTAGGATTAAAAGAGAGGAAAGGAAGTCAGGATTTTTCTCAGATTGTTTTTTTTAGATAAAGAGCTGATGTGTTCTAAAAGCAGTCCAGCTGACTTTGGAGTATTTGTGTTTGTATTCACTGACTTGTTGTTCTGTCTTTCTGCTGAGCATGAATATGTTTGCGTTGTTGCGTTCGGTCTCCTGCAGAGTGAACAGTCTTAGAATAAGAGATCCTGTGAACCCAGCGGCCGGAGCCTCCACAGAGATTGTGAAACCGTCTCTTTTCTCTCGGTCTGATAACTGAAGTCGCTTTCACATGTGAAGGCCGTGTCTCTGCCCGTTCCAAAGAGACTTCTCTAACGCTGCCACTCCCCAGAGAGAGGTCAAAGGTCAGGGTTTGATTCTGTATTCCGAGCAGCAGCCGAGGAGCTCATAAGAATTCGATGCCTTGCTGGAGGGCCCTTCAGCAGGGGCAGAGGCTTCCTCACAGAGAAGGCTTTTTCCAGCTGAAGGACGAACCCTCCAAATACCGCACAGACCCCGCGCCAAGTACCCCGCCACACGGCGCCCGTTTTCATGGCAACCTCTCCGGGGAACTGCTGGTGCAAAGTTTCCGTTGGTTGTTTTAAAACTCATGACACTTCATCACCGTCGGGAGTCAGAGCGTGGTTTTTCTGGTGGCGGTTATACATCACTTTAATGGACAGGAAGTATTGATCATTGAAAGGCGTCACAAACAGGAGCTGCAGGGTCGACTTCCTGTGATGAAGCACCTTCAGAGGTGAGGTTCAGACCTGTCAGAACGTGTCACATATCCTCCCCCCCTCTTCCTCCGGCGGGTGGATATTCTCTTGTTTGGTTGTCGGTGTGTGTTGCGAGGGAAGTCGAAGCATGCTCGAACATTTCAAGGTCAGAGGTGAGCAGGTACATGGTGATGAGGAGGGTTTGACATGCTGGAGTTAGGCTGCACCTTTAAGAAGAGAGGACTCAGAGTTCATGAACAGTAGTGTATTTATCCTCCCTCAGACTTGTGAAGCTCGACCAGTCCCTCTGATAAATCCTCAGCCTCTAACATGCATTCACTGCTGTGTGTTGTCCGGCACACGAAGGGTTAAGGTCGTCACACCTCCTCCGTAGCTCCCCCCCTCCCTCAGCTCTCTGCCAGAGGACAGGAGGTCTACAGGAGTCTCTTGCAGGATAAATCCCTCCTGTGAGGGCCTGCTTAGCTCCTCTCTGCCCGCCTCCAAAATAACTCCAGTTTTCTGTGACCCGGCCGTGAGCTGGCAGGAGGGAGGAAGGACAGCCTGCCGTCTAATCCCCTTTTCCCCCCCTTCATCCTCTTCCTCTCCCTCCTGGATGGCTCTGCTCTCTCTGTCTCTGGTGTCTGCTGCATCCTGGGAAAGCTCCACGGGTTTGTTCTGTCCCTCTGCGCCTCAGTGTGTGCAGCCATTAGGAAGAGAGCGTCCCTGCTGCCCGCTTTGTTTGTGTGTTTGTCAGGTTAGAAGAATCAGACGCCTGCGAGGACGTGTTCCTCTTATTGTGGAGCTCTGACTAATGCTAATTTAATCCCCAATAATTCACTCTGGGTACAAAGAGAGTGGATTATTTAAAGGAAACAACTATTGTCACACACGGCTGCAAATAACATCTACTCTGATAGCTGACAAGTCATGGATCGATGCATCAGTGACCGGGACAATGACTCTCTTATTTAGACTGTGAATCTTTTAAACTCTTTGGATCCTTCAGCTGAATGAAGTCGATGTTTAAACAGGAGTCGTTCAACGTGTCCTCTCTTGAAACACTCACACCTTAATGACATGCTTTCATGATAAGCAACGTCTGCATTCAAATGTCCTTTTCTTTGCGTCGCTGAAGGGAACTTCTCTCAGACTTCAGAGGTCTCAGGATGTGATAGTGTCACATTGGCTGCTGTGTTTCTTTCACCCGTAACTCCCCGGCTACTGCTCTGAATCCACGACTCTCAGCAGTTATAGTAAGGACTGGAGGTGGCTCACTTAGCATGATTAGATTTTTATGTAAGTTATGTCTTTGGGCTTTTTTCACCTTTATTGATAGGACAGCTGAAGAGAGACAGGAAATGTAGGGAGGAGAGAGCAGTGGGAAGACATGCTACTTCTGCAATGAGGACTAAAGCCTCTGTATGTGGGGCGCTTAGACCGCTTGGCCACCAGAGCTCCACTTTGATTTATCTCATACGTCCTTGAACACACGCCAGTCCAACTAATCAACTGCAGAAAAATAAAGATGCATGAAAAGGACACCTAAGATAAGCTTCCAAAAGCTTTAGGTAGGGGGGCCAAGTGAAACACATCCAACAAAATACAACAAATGAGACAACAAATAGTCCCTAAACAACTCATTAGTCCAACATTAGATCCATGGCTCCATAAAGGACCTCCAAATCCAAAAAGAAGATGTTAGATCAGGAGCCTTTGAGCATCAAATCAGTTCAGGCCTGAGCACACTTCGGCTGTTTAGGAAACCGCCTACTATTCTAGCAGTATGTACTGATTTGACCAAAATTCAGTATGTAGTAAGTGAACAAGAGCAAAATCTGCAGAATGCCAAAACTCCCCGGAGGTCTACTGATTCAGGAAAATTTCACAGCATCAATCAATCAATCAATCAAGCTTTATTTATAGAGCACCTTTCATACAAATAAAATGCAACCCAAAGTGTTTTACAGAGATTGAAAACAAGAAAGAAGCAGAAATGAAACAATGCTAAGACATTTTAGTGGAAGATAATAATAATGATAATAATAAAACTAATAAAAATACAAATTAAAAATCAGAACAACATAAAAATAAAATAAAATAGAGACCAATGCACACCAAAATAAAATATGTGTAATCAAAATAAGTTAAAGCATGAAAATTAAGAAATAAAAATAGTTAAAATAAATAGATTTAAAAGGTAAGGATAAGAGTTGAAAAATAAAACTAAGGCTGAAAAATATCAATAAAACTGAGTAGATAAATAAAATTAAATAAATGAATGAATAAATACATAAAAATAGAATAAGATAACAGTTAAAATTACTAAAATAATAAAGCAACATTTAAATCAATATTACAGTAAAAGGTAGGTAATAAAATTGTTAAACCCTACATTAAAAAGCCAGACTGAATAAATATGTTTTTAGTTTATGTTTAAAAGTCTCAATATCTCCATCAGCTCCTCTCAGATCCTCCGGCAGGCTGTTCCATAGTTTAGGAGCGTAGTGGCTGAAAGCAGCGTCACCAAATGTTTTAGTTCTCCTCTTAGGAACAGCTAAAAGAGAGGAGCCGGAGGATCTGAGAGACCTACCTGGTTTATATACTAAAAGCATCTCTGAGATGTAGTCTGGTGCAAGGCCATGCATATAATATAATTTTAAAATCAGTACGAAAAGCAACAGGCAGCCAGCATGCATCGGACCAGTCCCCCTCACGTACTGTTCCCACAATGCACAGCGCTCGTTCCACTTTTTCTTTTTCCTTCTTTTTTGACGGGGGAGGAGGGGGGGGGCTCGTTTTTATGTGCTGTAAAAATTATTAAACTCCATTTAAACCACTTCTTAACTTTTAAAATCATAAGTGATGCTAAAGAAGTTTCCTTATCTGCTTTGCCGTTGTTGCCTCTTTCCAAAACTGGAAATCCAGTGACGTCTGGCTCAGCATCCTGCAACACAGATCCAACAGAACAGTCAGAATACAGACTGAATTATTGACAGAATCTGTTCTTCTTCTATTTGTCTTAAACACGTAGTAATTCAATTTAAAATTGTACACCGTCTGCACTGGACTAAAGCAAGACTTTGTAAGATTAAGACAGATCTTGATCCCACATGTGACAGATGTCTACAAGAACCTGCCACTCTCATGCACATGTTCTGGACTTGTCCAAAACTGAACAGTTTTTGGGAGTCCATCTTTAACACCTTGTCAAACGTTTGTAACACCTCATTAGAACCATGTCCTTTTCTAGCCCTGTTTGGAGTGACTCCGGGGATCATCGGTTTGACTAAACAACAGACCAACATGATAGCTTTTTGTACTCTCTTAGCCAGAAGGATGATATTGCAAAAGTGGAAAGAACGATGGCCACCTGTATATGGACACTGGGTAAGAGACTAGAAAAGATAAGATACACTATAAAGGGGTCAGTTAAGAATTTCTTTGACACTTGGCAACCTTTCTTGACTTTCTTTGAGACTCTAAGTGCTGACGAAATTGATCTTAGTGTGTAATGTGTAGATGTATGTGTATGTGTATATTGTGTATATTGTGTAGGTATGTATGTGTATATACAGTATATGTAGGAGTGTTTATGTTTTATTATTATTATTTTTACATGTATGTATGTTTTGTCTTTTGATTTTTGGCAAGTATGTTCTGGTACTGGTAATGAGACGTGGGGGGGAAGGGGAGAAAAACGAAAAAAGTTTGTACGATGAAAATGACTGTTTACTTTTCTTGTAATATATTAATAAAAAGACCTTGATCAAAAAAAAAAGAATACAGACTGAATTCAAACGCAGTATGCAGTATGCAGTATGCAGTATGCAGTACCTACTGTCTACTACATTAGATAGTATGTAGCAGGCCGCTTCCAAAACAGGCACAGTGACCAGATCAAACAGAGGCACCAACTTGTCGCCAACCAAGCTCCTGAAAACAACATTCTGTCTGCTCACAGCGTGAAAAACATTCAACGACTTCAACGACTAATTATCAACAGATAAATTCACCCACGTCTTATTGTTCATCCTCTTTTTTTAAGTTTATATCTGTGCCTTCTATCTTTTCTATGCCTGTATTGAGAGAACAGGACAGTGGATAGAGAAGGATATTTTGGGAGAGAGAATGGGGGACAACATGCGCTCACTTTGAGGGCTATAGTCTCTGTACATGGGGCGCATGATTTAACACCCAGGCCAAACTGTCGCTCCTTTTTCCTCTATGTTTGTTGACAGTGTAGAGTCTACATTGTAGACCAATCATTTCACCCCAACTGTTACTTAGTGTCTAAATATTTGATCACATTATTTTTGGGTGGTTTGTAGGGGTGCAACGGATCAAAAAACTCACGGTTTGGATCAGATCACGGTTTTGAGTCACGGATCGGATCATTTTTTGGATCAGCAAAAAAAAAAAAGACAAGACAAATATAACTTTGTCCCTCTATTTATTTTGTAAAACACTTTGCCCATTAAATAAGTACAACATTCAACTCAAAATGTACAGCATGTGCAAAGCACCCTATCTGTGGGCCGTCCTGCCTCATTCACTGCATTTCATGGCATGGCAAGTGAAGGAGCAGAGGAACTTCAAAATTTTCACTCTATTCTTCTTTCAATCGCTGATTTTCACCGTCCACTTTTCTTTGAGCTGCAAACTGTGAACACACCGTTTGATTCTAGGGTCCTACAGCTGGCAAAGTGCCAACATGTGAACTGCTCCATAAACGAAAGTGAAAGTTAAAAACTGCACTCGCAGCAGTGGACTCTAAGTGACCCAGTAACAGCCTGTCTGCGTATCGTTGACATGGAGACAAGTCCCAGTAAACACGAGGTGACCCGACCAAAACACAGAGTGAAGGGATAACAGTTCGGGGACCACAAATAGACGGCCGGATGCGGCCCGTGGCCCGCGTATTGACGGCCTCTGGTCTAGTGGGTGCGCAACGGAATTTCATAACGTGGCTCAATCACATTCAGCATTCACTGTATTTCACAGGGAAACCAAATGCTCCCATACATGTGACTTACAAGATGCAGGAGGGTTTTCAAGTTCCTCTGCTCCTTCACTTACCACGACTACCGCTGCGCTTGACGAGTGAGAGTGGATTGAACATGCGGTCATCACGCGAACACGCGCAACTTTTTTCATCAACCGATCCGCGGACCACGTCCGTGCCGAACCGCGGAGAGGCATCCAAACGGATCACGGATCAACGGTGATCTGTTGCACCACTAGTGGTTTGATGGTTTTGTTAAGGGAACTTTTATGCTGTTAAAGTTTCAAAATCCTAAATTAGATTGACTTCAAGCAGTGATTTTTTTCTTTTTCTAAGTCTAATATGAAAATTCTTTGCTTTTACTTTCAGTCATTCAACTGAAGTTGAATCAGTTTTTAAAAGATCTAGAGCACAAGTTTAGAGTTAAATGAAAGTGATGATAGTCTCAGCGTGATGTTTGATTCTGGACTGCCTGAAGGACAGTAGGCTGATGACACAGCTTAATGGATATGAATGGTGTTGTTTAAGGAATTCATCTTTTCTACCTGTAAGTCTATCTTCACTCGTGTAGTTCAGACCAAACATGAACCTCTGAGAGCCACATTATAGACTAACCCGCTCCCTTCAGGGTGTTTTCCTGGTACAGAAGTCTCCCTGTGTGTTCCTGTTTGTCGGTTTGATGTTTGAAAAGAGAAAGCGTTCCCTCTTCTCCCCCCGTTGGAGTCGTGTCTCTGCTTCTCTCTCTCTCAGACATCCTTACAGAGGATCTGAAGGTGTTTCTAACAAATCACCTTTCATTCTGTCCGTCTCGTCTCCGGTTCAGCTGAAGCTCGACAAGCTCCTGATCTGTTCCTGACAACGAGCCTGTCGAGCGAAGGAGGCAGAGCGTCTTCATCTCCCCTCTCTTCGCCGCTGTCGGGCATTGTTGTGTTTTTACTGCGTGACATTTGTACGACATCCATCTTTAAACCCACACCGTCAACACTTCCCTGTGATGTGGCGTCAGGAGAGATGTGGAGTATATAACGGTGAGAGTGGTGGCGTTCGCTAAGACCATTAGACGTGGAGGAACGTGTGCGTGTGAAATGATTGGAGTGACATTTACAGCTGATGTGATGACGTTTGTTTTCAATGAAACACAAAGTATGTGAATAATGAGCGCTGCAGAGACGTCACATCTATCTGAGTAAAACCTCCAGCTCTGCTGTGGGGGTGGGTTAGTATCTGTCTTTGGATTGTTGAAACAGACTCAACATAACTAGCTTTAATCCATCAGTGGAGTGTTTCAGTGCTTCTCTCTATCTCCACTCTTCAGGAAGCTCTTGACGTAGATGTTTGACTTTCTTAAAAACACATCTCATGTTTACATTTAGTTCCTCGTCTACAAAAAGCCAATAAATCTCAGAAGTTGAGACTTGACTTCGTGCTCCTCTCCTCTGCAGATGATGAGTCACCAACAAACTGCACGACCTCACCTGAGCTCCCTTCAGCTGAAATGATCAAGCTGCAGGAACAGAAGCAGAGATTTGAATTTGTGGTTGTTTTCACCCTTAAGTGGAGAAACACAGAGTAATTCAAACGTTGGGCTCAGGTTCAGCTCAGCGGTTAAATCACACGTGAAGAAGCTGCAGTCCTTGAATTCACTCCACCCTCCACAGACCCACTCTCTCTTTCCTGTCCACTCAGTGAAGACGTGGAAAAATCCAAATAACAACATGCAGTTGTGAATTAAAAGTAAATTAAAGACCCATTTATTTAAGCTTTTATGTAGTTTTTTTGTATAAGTTTATAACTTATTGTTTTATTTATTTATTATCTAACTCTGAGACTCTTATTTTTACCTTTTTTAAAAATCATCTTAAGTATTTGTTTTATTTGTAATTAACTTATTTCTCACTATTTCTCTTTGTTTTTAATTTATATATATTTATTGCACTTTAAGTGCATTAGTCTCTACTTCTAAATCCATTTATGTTTTTTTAGAAACATTCAATTTAAGACAAAAATAATGACAAAAAATAAAACAGACAAAAATGAAACAAAACAATGAATAATTAAATAATTACAAAATAAAAAAAAAAGGGGAAAATAAATAGAAAAGCAAGCAGACAAAAACATAAAGTGAAAAAGACTCAATTAAAGAGTGAAAATGAAAAAATGAAACAAACAAAGAAAAACAAATAGATAAATTATTCATTTAAAAATTTAAAAATTGGAAAATAAATAAAAATAATCCCATTATTTACATTAAGAAACCGTGTGAACTTAATTCATACATATTTAGGAAAAAATACATGAAAATGCAATTTCTTTTTTATGTTTCTCATTATAGATTTGCCTTTATAGGACAGCTGAAGAGAGACAGGAAATGTGGGGAGTAGAGAGCGGGGGAAGACATGCAGGAAATGGTCGACCGGCCGGGAATCGAACCGGTGACCCCTGCAACGAGGACTGTAGCCTCTGTATGTGGGGCACTTAAACCGCTAGGCCACCAGCGCCTCTAGATTTTTATTTTTGCTAATCACTGTAAAGCAAACTGTATTGTTTTGTATGAAAGGTGTTTTATAAATACAGCTTGATTGACTGATGATGCTTGTTTGACTTAGTTCAAGGCGAGCCTGAAACTTGAGTCAGGGCGTGTCTGTATTTGATTTGAAACAACAGCTTTCACACAATCAGTATCAAAAGCATGAGTCAGAATCTTCTCTGAGACCAATCAACATCCTCAAAAAGAAAATTATAGGGCCTCTGAGCTAAAAACAGTTCATACATTCAGCTGCAGGCGTTTGATTTCCACTGTTATCAGCTTCCCTGCTGCATCGCTTTGCAAAATGTAACTGATATACTGATATGTACTGATATATCCAGGCACAGTTTATAGTTTCCAGTTTGTCAAAATCAGACACTCTGCAGAGTAAAGAGCGTCAGAGATGTTCCCCACCAGCTCCTCATAAAGACTGACTTTAACTTGCACGCCTTCTGTAAGCTAACAGTGAGATATTTCCACAGTAATGTCTGATTAGTCATGGTGGTAATGGTCAGATGTGTGTTGTTGGAGTTGCAGAGTATTCTGCTGTTGAAGGCCCTCCCTGTTGGTATGAATCTGCCTGTCTGGCGGTGCTCAGTTAGCTCAGCCTGCTGGGTGCAAACTCAGGGTTGGATTAGCATTGCCTGAGGCGCTGTGTGTAGCTCTGTGGCCTTTACAGCGGAACCATAAAACAAGGAGAGGTCAAACTAAACACTGGAGAATGTAAACACATTCACGCAGCAGGCAGGACCTTTGATATGGCAGACCAACAGAGAGAACTCTCTGCGTGTTTGCATTTCATCATCAACATGACGGGCTCTGGTACAGTCTGGTGTTATTCAAACACGAGGTCTCCTCAGAGAAGGCTGTATGGTGAATTAAATAAAGGGGATCAGGGCTCTGTTGTTCAAAGTGTTTCTTTTTCTGGGATCCATGTTATTTGTTTAAGAGAAGCCGGACAACACCCAGCCTCCATGTAGACCAGAAAGAGGTGGGGGTTTTGTTGGAAGTTCACAGGGTTGACGGTACTTCAGAGTCCTCAGCCATTCAGCAGCTCTGTGTGAGGAAACAGGAAAAGATTTCCTGCTCAACTAACCTCAGTGAGCAGTGCAATCCTCTGTACACGACCTCTATGAGAGCCTTGTTAGACCAACGCCTGTATGTGCAGTTATTGAAAGATCATTTTCATCCATGACGTCCAGTGATCCCTGGTTAATGCAACACTGCACTTTTCAGGAGTTCCTCTGTTTCAAAAAAAGCTCCTGTATGCATGAAACTAATGTTCCCTGACAGTAAGACAACCTGAGGGTATTGTGTCGACTGGCAAACCATTAGGAAGCCCTGTAGTTAACTTCTCCAACTTAGGTTCCTGGACAGCTCTGTGGTGGTTCACACTCTCCAAAATAGTGCTTTGACGGCTGATTAGCTGCGCCTGCATGCTTGGTTCAGAGGTGGCATCTCAAACTCAAAGTACTACACAAAGTGCATCTCACTTTTGACTTTACTGAGTCACCTGGGAGTTTTTTGGTGTCGTTCAAATGCACAGTGGTGTTATTTCCTTTAAAGGTGACATATTCCACTCTCTTCATCAACATATATTGGTCTAAGAGGTCCCCAAAACATGCCTTTAAAGTTTATGCTCAAAAAAACACTTTGAAATCAGATTCTGGTCTGCCTGAAAAACCCTCTTCTTCAGCCCTCCTCAGAACGGTCTGTTTTCCCTCTGACCACGCCCCCTCATGAAGTGGGTGTGGCCTCGGCTGTCCGGCACGTTGATCTAATGTTTACATGTTGGCTGAATATACACGGCTGCTCACAGACCCGCGTTACTTCAACCCTCTGAATCTGATCCAGAATCTGATCCTGATGGAAAGGCGCCTGCAGCAGGACCTTTCTGAACCATTGGTCACAGATTTAGTGTTTCTTGTTGTTTTATTTATCAGTATGTCGACGTGTGTCTTGGTACACAGCTATGAACATGTAGCTATGTGGCTATGCTAACTAGCGCTAGCACTTATCCATGATAAATAAAAATCCTCCACTAGATCTTCAAATCTGCAGACGTGGGGAGTCAAAGCGACCTTTGTGTTTATTAAGACAGCCTACAACTAGCATGCCTCCCTCCTAAGCTCCTTGTTAGCACACATGTGTGCAGGGAATGAAAAACGGAGGAGGGTTGAGTTGTATTTTATACAGTCTATGGGCTGAACAAGCTCCGAGCTCTGACTTCCTGTTACAGACCGGATGGCGTTGTGACGTATGAAAAACACTGAAAACTGAAACGGCTGGTTTCACACACATTTACAGAAAGGTGGAGAAATCAGAACAGGGGCAGAATGGATTCTTTTACTTTTCAGGGGGTTTGTAGACAGGGACACAGATTTCAGGTAGAGAACCATTAAAAAGTCCATTTAGCATGATATGTCACCTTTAATGGTGGAACCAGGAAACAGGAAGATGCGACTGTGTCTTTTGAACCAGGCTGTAGACATGTTTATTTCTGCTGCAAAGATCGTCTTCTTTGAATGGGTGTGTATGTGGTTTCCAGTGTTTCTGCAGCCGGCCTCTAGTGGATGCTCGATGAACTGCAGTTTATAAAGTTATATTTTTGGGCTTTTTTGCCTTTTTATTGACAGGACAGCTGAAGAGAGACAGGAAATGTGGGGAGCAGAGAGAGGGGGAAGACATGCAGGAAATGGTCAACCAACAGGTAGTCGAACTGGCGACCTCTACGACAAGGACTGTAGCCTCTGTATGTGGGGCGCTTAGACCGCTAGGCCACCAGCGCCCCCAATTGCAGTTTATAACACTTCCACATGGGCTTCATATTTTGAGACCGGAGGTTGCCGCTTGCTCTAAACGCAGTGAACAGGAACAATGGCGTTCCATTAAAGGTGCATTACAACAATCCAATACCTCTGAGCGTCACGAGGAGACGAATATTTGAGACAGCAGAAGTAATTTACTCCGGTGTGCAGTGCATTACAAGCTCTTAAATCATCCAGATTAACTATAAAATTGGTAATAAAAGTATTGATCCGTCTATTTTCATTACATAGGAACTCTGTTCACCTACAATCAATCAATGTTGGAGCTTTGAATTCTAAGCGGCTGCCCTTTACCTCCATTTTTCCAGCTAAGTGTGTCACTTCAGAGCAGGTAGACAAACAAGGACGACAACACGGCAAAGAAAACCTTGAAGGAAGAAAGTTGAGGTCCTGTTGAACCGTTCAGTCAAGTTACTCAAACTGAAGTTCTCCTGTTAAAGGTTCCTTGGACAAACGTGCCACCACGCTCTCTCTGATGTTACTCAGGAGGCGGTTCTCTGTAATTACCTCGGCTGTCTGCAGACCCGCGCTGCCTGGCGGCCATGCTGCCGTGTGTGCTCAGTGCTCAGCCACTGGAACCAGACGGTCCCTGCAGAGACCCCCATATAATACAGCTCCAACTGAACTCTGCTCTTCACTGCTCCCCAAAGCCCTCAACGCCCCTCCTCCTCCTCCTCCTCCTTCAGGCGAGACTCTCTCATCTCTGACTTCTAATAGTATAAACTGATAGGCGGCTCCGGTCATGAGGGAGGGAGTCCTGCAGGATGAGAGATGGACGACTCAATCAGCTGGACCTGATGCTGATCGTTAGTCGTCGGGAAACTGATGATCATCTTGGTAAATGAGCGGTAAATGAGCAGTGAGGGAGACATGAAAAATACTGTTTCAGAGCCGTCTAAATGTCAGAGTTGTGCTTCTTGTTTGGACTCTTAAGGAGGTGAGACCGCTGCTGGGTGATTAAGACCGGTCGTGAGTTCCTAAACCTTAAATGGTGACAGAAAGACCAACAGTCGAGCGTCCTGTCGTCTCCGTTTCTATCTTATCTCTTTTTGCCTGCAGTGTAGCAGTGTTGCGTTGTGTCAGCTAGGTGA
>NC_048282.1:35438339-35491443 GCF_009762535.1 Notolabrus celidotus | reverse complement strand
ATAAACGTTTGACTTCTCGGCCACGGCTTCAGCTTTAGAACACACTGAGACAGATTTCAGCAAAAACAACTGTTTTACTGCAGCTACGGCAACTCTTTAGGGACACGTCATTCAACTGAAAGAGAAAGCACAACAAACCGTCTGAGACACCTGAGACATGTCAATTATAAAAATGAATGTCTGGAAGTGCTTCGAAAAAACGATGAAGTTAAAGAGCAGTGCAAGATATGTGTGTTAAACTTCCATACCATAGAAACACTAGTTTGATGCTTAACCACATGAGCTTAAAGCACAAGGAGAAAACAGAGGAGACAGATAACAGGCAGTCTCACATCACGTCTTTTGCTCGCCCTGTTAGCACACGTCGTCGTGATGAAACCATAGACTGTAAAAAATATGGACGTAGTATCCGTGACGTCACCCATCTGTTCCTGAGAGCTGTTTTCAAGCAAATCGACGGCAGCAGCCATATTGGTAATGCAGAACTCAACTAGGCAGAGTGTGACGTAGTGTGAGTCTCTTAGCCAATGGCTGTGTGTTCCCGACCGGGAGTCACGTCAGTCATGTCCTTATTTGGGCAAAACTCATAATCTTAATATCTTCTTAACCGTCACGTTAGAAAAAAATTCACCCCCCGTACAGTGTGTGCCATTAGAGAGATTAGCTTCATAGGGCCAAGCCGTTTTTTGAACCAGGCTGTAAACATGTTTATTAATGCTGCAAAGATCCTCTTTTTCCCATTCATATCTATGTGGTTTCCGGTGTTTCTGCAGCCAGCCTCAAGAGGATTCTCGATGTATTGCAGTTTATATCACTTCCGCATTGGCTTCATCGTTTGAGACCGGAGTTTGCCGCTTGGATGAAACCAGAGCGGAGAAGAGTAGCCTGCTAATACCCAAAATGTTAACTGGAGATATGCTCCCTTTAAGTTTTGTGGAAGGAGAAGGATTCAAAGAGCTGACCGCGTTAGTCGAGCCGGAGTACAAGCTACCATCACAGAGAACAACGACTACGAGAGAGGAAGAGATGTCTGAAGAAAAGGCAGCAGGACTTACTACAGTTCTGGTCTGGTAGCTCCGTGTCCGACGGACTTTTATTTATCTATTTTTGTTTATGGTAAAAAAAAATATATAATAATTGCGAGTACTCGAGTAATCCATTACAAGGATTACTGTAAATTCCCATCCCTAAGATGAATAGATCTGCCATATGGATCGGCGCTACATATCGGCCCTTTGTCGCCGATATCTGATACCAGGATGGGATCGGTGCATCCCTAGCTCATACGGAGGAGAAAGACACCACACTCTTTATTTTGAGGTACAATTTCCAAGTAGAGCTGAGACTCATGTTACAACACGATTTAATCAGTATTTATTTGATTTTTAATGTTTTTATTAAACTCAGCCAACATCACAAAACAACAATGCAGCCTTTACACTCAGAGGCAAAAAAAAAAGACCTAGCCCATCCAAATTAAAAATAAACAAATAAATAAAAGAAAAAACAAAGTTCAAAAATAAGTAAATACATACATACAAAATAATAAGAATATTCAAATTAATAATATTATTTAGAAAAGTTATATTAATAAATACAAATACATTTATAAATATTAAGTAGAATAATAATAAAATAATAAATACATTAAACTTTACAGAAAAATAAGAAATGATAATCTCTATCACAATTCAGCCCATCAGAAAGAAATGTACTTTATTAATCCCCAGGGGGGAAATTCAATTTTTCCACTCGTGTTATTTTTTGGTCATACTCCACGCACAGTTTGGTGTATAAACATGCAATGTTATGCACACACATGCAGTGGACATGCACTTAGGGAGAGATGTCAGAGTGAGGATGCTGCCATCAACCAGCGCACCCAGAGCAGTTGGGGGTTCGGTGCCTTGCTCAAGGGCACCTCGGCAGGGCCCAGGCAAGTGAACCAGCACCTCTCCAGCCACCAGTCCAATTGCCAAATCTTGTCCATGCTGGTACTCAATCCGGCGACCCTCTGGTTGCCAAGTCAAGCCCCCATGGACTGAACTACTGCCCCCCCAAAGACAACCAAAAGAAACAAAGCGACATGCGCCCACCTTATCTTAAAAAGATCCTTTTTCCCATCATCTCTCAGTGATACTCTCCATAAAGAACATGTCCTTCATTTTATTCCTCCTCTGTGTGAGTGTGGGGAGCCGTGGCCCTTAACCAGGAGACTGTGATGACCCTCTTTGCAACTAGAAGCCCATGGTCTGGTCTCAGATCAGGCCTCAGCCCCTCCAGCACTCATCTGAGGATCTACCAAATATGGACGTCATCAGAGGAGTTAATCACCAGTTTTGAAAGTTTCTTCTGAAAATGTTTTTGAATGAAAGCAAATATGAAACACACCAAACATTCAAAACAGACCTGACGCTCACTACTAAGAGAAGCTAGACCAGCAGCAGTAAACGCTGGTGAGAAGCACTCTGAAATCCAGGTAGAAGACACTGCTGGTTAAAAAAACAAACGCCTTAGTGGACACAAACACTAAAGTGATGAAACCCTCACACAGTGACACAGTGAGTGATTCACATTACACTAAAGCAAGAGTCAGATTTTATGGATTATCATCTTAAGAGTTTAATTGAACGCAGAGGCTCGACTGTAGAAGAGAAAGGACACCCAGGATGTAGACACTAAGCACTAAGGTGCTGTGTGTGTGTTTCTGTGTGTGTGTGTAGGATAACACACGGTCAGCAGTCTGGAAACCTGACATGATACCACTTCTCTCTTTACATCCACTGAAGGAATCAGAGAACAAGCTTCATCCTAAAACAAAGAGATCTGTTTGTAGTGAGACATCATAAAACTCTTCCTGTCACGTGACTCGTCCTGATCCTCCTCCTCTCTGTGTCTCTGTTCGGTGAAGGTCGGTGGCAGATTATTGATCATGGTTTGTTCTCTACTCTGAGCTGCGTACAGTACAAAGCTTCTTCTATCCTGACAGATGGAAAGAATGAAAGTCTGCTCACTTCTTTGTTCATATGTGTTTGTAATCTCAGAGAGAGAGAGCCGGCTCATTGTCAAAGTCAAACTCAAGCTTAATCCTATCTCAGTGACGGCTTGGTCAGCGGTCCAATCAGGGAGCAGGGTGTGAAAACCGCACTTCCCCAAGTGTCCACTTGAGGCTGGCACCAAAAGCAGAGGAAACCTCATTAGGTCCAATGTTAAATCAACAGAAATCAACATGTTCACAGCCTGGCTCAAAAACAGGTTTGGTCTATTTTGCACAACACGTTCATTGAGATAACATGAAGGCTGGATGCCAAGAGTCTAAAGTTGCACCCATGCATCTCCCACTTCCATCTTTTCCTTGAGTCCTCTTCTCTCCCACTACAGATGCATTAACAAATGCAAGGAAATTAAATTAGGAGAGGGAACAAGGCACTGTGTTTGAAGTGACATGAAGCATCCTCCCCCTGAAGCATCATGTGGAGTGACGTCCGTTTGTGAGAACAGTAACACTGTTTTTGCTCCTCACCGTCACCATCTATTTTAAGGTCTGTCTGTTCTCTCTGTTTTCAAACCCTGGCAATTTTGGGACTAGGGATGTCAACAATTAATCAACTATTGATTCATTTATTGTTATGAACTTACTCAAACACATTTGTTTGTTTGGAACACACATCATGTGGTCTCTGGTTCAGCTATCAGGGAGGTGTTTGAAGTTTAAAGCATGTTTCAGAATCAGCTGACTGAAGGTGTTGACGCTCAGCTGGGGGCTGCGGCTGAGTGACAGGTCTCCACGAGCGCTTTTTCTCCTCCGCCGCCGCACTGATTCTGACCCGGTTGTGCTCCCGGCTGACACCTGACCACGTTCACATGCTTTATTTTTCCTCAATAAGAACGAGTAGACAGAAAACTGGACTCTGTGAGTCTGAGATATGTTTCTGTTCAGTTCCCTTGTTGAAGTCTGAGCCTTCACTTTCCTGACTGTGTGTCTGCAGAGATTATGAACCTGCTCCACATGTTGATATTCAGCGTGTTTAACATTTTGAACACCTCAATACGATCCATAGATATTCAATACTGTCAGTTATATAGATTGTGTCGTGAAGGAAAATTAGATTCAGGGGAAAAAACGCATTTGGCATGGAAAACGTTTACAGGTTTTTTAATGATTAATCGATAACTGATCGTTAACATTTCCAAAGATCGATCACGTATAATACTTGAACTTTACATCCTTAGTTGTGACATTTCAGTTGCGTCCGATCATTGAGTGATTTTTGATGAGGCGTAGGCGTGTCTGTCAGTTTAAAGACTCTTCTTGTGACTCCTCGCTCACCACTCCTCAGATTCCCCTCCTCTCTCCTCGATCCTCTCTCCTAAGAGTTTTAGGATGCTCCTTAACTTGGCAGACCTGAAGCTACTTCCAGTTCTCTCAGGATCAAGGACAGTAGAGATATCATATGAGCGCTGAGCTTCCTGATGGCACTGTTGTAAGAACAATGAGTACAAAGGGTCATTGATGCCAAAACTCTGAAAATGTGCGATGTGTTTTTTGGGGAAGCTTTACTTGAAATTCAAACATCCATCCATCCATCCAATATCTTGACTGCTTATCCCGTTAGGGGTCACGGGGGGCTGGAGCCTATCCCAGCTGGCTTCGGGCGGAAGGCAGGGTACACCCTGGACAGGTCGGCAACCTATCACAGGGCTAACACAGAGAGACAGACAACCATTCATGCACACACTCACACCTACGGGCAATTTAGAGCGATCAATCAACTAAGCATGTTTTTGGACTGTGGGAGGAAGCCGGAGTACCTGGAGAGAACCCACGCATGCACGGGGAGAACATGCAAACTCCACACAGAAAGGCATCCGCCCGGCCGGGGATTTGAACCAGGAACCTTCTAGCTGTGAGGCAACAGCGCTACCCACTGCACCACCGTGCAGCGAAATTCAAACAGGATGATGCAAATGTATTGACGGCTCTAAATGGAGAGTCTAGCTTAGGATTGGATTGGGATAAAGACCATGTTGAACTCAGTGACCTCCAGGTGTGATACTGATTCTCACATTGTACCAAGATCTTTAGATTTAGAAGCAAAAGGAGCCCCCGATGGAGCTCCTGTTTCTGATAGGTTTGGAGAGTGTGTTGTTTTTGCCTCTCATTACACATGTTAATGCATCAAATATTCAAGTATAAGGAGTGGAAGTGTGTGATTCAGTAGTGGCATCCTCCCCCTTACAGACACACACCTTCACAGTGACACACACACACACACACTGCCTTCGCCTCATGGCTGGTTTTCTCAGCGATCAATATTCTGCAGTGGAGCTCCTCAGCTTGCGCCCTGTTAATCCTTACAGCGCGTGTGTGTGTGTGTGTGTGTGTTTACGTGTGTGTGTGTGTGTGTGTCTTATCAATATCTTCACCTCTCTCTCTGTTCAGAAATGATCCTCTCCTCTTCCCTCCAGCTCTCATCGATCGCTGTGAGAGATGGATGCAATCAGAAATAAGACGTTGTAGTCGGGCTGAATACTGAGCGGCTGTCAGGGCGACTGACTGACAGTCGGAGCTCCAATTTTTCCTCCACTGTTATCAAGTGCGGGTCAGATTGATGTGTAAGTGTGTGTTTAAACATGCTCCTGTCACTGACTGTGTGTTCCTGCTCAGTATAGCTCACTGCAGCCATGAAAAGCTCGTATGCATTTTTCCATCGCAGCTGGAAATGTCTGTTCTGACCCGTGATAATTACAGCCAAACACTCACGCTCTCACCCACCTGAGCTGAGCGGCGTCATCGCAAACTGATTTTCACAGTGACGACAAACGTGTGTGTCCACGCAGATGACTCACTGAAAGGCTGTGTCTTATGTTCTGATGTGACGGAGGCTTTCTGTTACCCTGTATACCTGCTGAGGTTTTCATATGGAGAACAGAAGACAACACAACATTTCATGGACTGTGCTACTAGCATGGCTAAAATTCAGTATCAACCTATGAAACATATTGAAACTTCCCAAAACCAGAAAGTAAGATCACATGGTGTTTAAAGGGGAACAAGGAATATTTCTTCAACACAAATTCTGTACATATATCAGCCATAACATCACGACCACCTGCCTAATATTGCATAAACACTCCTCTCGTCAGTTTAGAGCCAAAACAGTCCTGACCTGATGCAACATGGACTCCACTAGACCTCTAAAGGTGTGCAGTAGTATAAGATGTTAGCAGCAGATCCTGTGATCCAGTTCTGAAGCTCACATGCGGCTCACAGATGGTTTCAGTTTGTCAAAGCTGGAAATATTCAACCAGAGTATCTACTGATGAACGGAAGGTGTTCCACAGGGATCAGTCCTGGGTCCTGTCTTATTTACAATCTATAGTATTAACATTGTATCCTCCATTTCTGGCTGTAATATCCTCCACAGCACCCTCTCCTTCACCTCCCATATCAACCACGTCACCCGGTCTGCCTACTTCCACCTCCACAATATTAACCGTCTCCGTCCTTCACTCACTCCCCACTCCACGGCCATTCTTGTTCACAGCCTCGTCACCTCCCGTTTGGACTATTGCAACTCCCTTCTGTTTGGTCTCCCCCACAAAACCCTCCATAAACTTCAACTGGTTCAAAACTCAGCCGCCCCGTATCACCACACGCACCGCCTCCATCCACCACATCACACCCATCCTGCAACAGCTCCACTGGCTCCCCATCACAGACCGGATCAACTACAGAATACTTCTCCTCACCTTCAAATCCAAACACAACCTCCCCCCTCCATATCTCTCTGACCTCCTCCATACTGACACACCCGTCCGCACCCTCAGATCCTCCTCCTCCATCCACCTCACTGTCCCCCCTGCTCGCCTTGTTACCCAGCTCTGGAACTCTCTCCCACCTGACCTCCGTAACACTGACTCACTCCCACATTTTAAATCCAAACTCAAAACTCATCTGTTTAAACTGGCTTACTCCATCTGACCACAACTCCTCTGTCCATTCACTTCAAACTTCTTAAACTGTGTTTTATTTCCTGTTTGTTATTTAAACTCTGTTTGTTTTTAATGTTGGAAGGTGACCTTGAGTGCCAAGAAAGGCGCCTATAAATAAAATGCATTATTATCTTTATGCAGACGACACTGTTCTGTATTGTTCCAGGACTTATCAGTCGTAAACTAGCATGCTAACAAAATGAAATTCAGGTGTTTTTCCAGCAATTTCAATGATCGTACTGTTATGGTTGATCGTGTACATGACTTTTGAAACTTATCAAAGCCTCCAAAATCCTTCAAATGTGAAATCCAAGAAGGTAAAACTGCCCTTTGTTTAGACTGGTTACGACCTACATCCACAATGTTCCCAAAAATTGGAGACATCACAGCTAACTTCTTTTATGAATCTCCAGTCAGACTGGTAGTCACTAAAGTTGATGAGAAAAGTTCAGCACAAAGGCGAGGCATCACGTCATAAATGTCTTCATTATACGTATTCATTTTTCTGTCATGACGATAAGTCAAAACAAGTTGTATTGCTTTAAGAGACACTTTGCTATTGGGCTTAACATAGCTCCACGATGAGGCTTGATGTGGTGGTTTGACTCAGCGGCAACCTCCGTGATGTTAAGCCAATGCAGAAGTCCTAAAAACTGCAGTTCCTTGAGCGTCCACTAGAGGCTGGCTGCAGAAACACTGGAAACCACATACACACCCATTCAAAGAAGAGGATCTTCACAGCAGAAATAAACATGTTTACAGCCTGGTTCAAAAAATTTGTTCAGGTCTAGGTAGGTCTAGGTAGCTCTAGGTAGCTCTAGGTAGGTCTAGGTAGCTCTAGTTAGCTCTAGGTAGGTCTAGGTAGCTCTAGGTAGGTCTAGGTGATTTTTTTTTAATACTCAATATTTTAGAAGATATTGAACTTACGAGTTTTGCCCAAATAAGGGCACGGCTGACTTGATTTACAGACGGGAACACTGTAGCTATTAGCGAAAAGGTTAAAGGCCCGCCTCTTTACCTCACACTAGCTTGACAGAAGTTAGGTTGTGTTTCAATTTGGCACCCGGCAACGATCGGCTTCAAAACAGGGCTTCAGAAACAGACGGGTGACGTCAAGGAAAGTGCATCCATTTTTTATACAGTCTCTAAACACACACACACACACACACACACACACACACACACACACACACACACACACACACACACACACACACACACACACACACACTCTGCATTAGACACAATGGTGCTACACAGTCTTGATGCTAATTTGTCTCATTAACCAATCAGAGTTGCTCTGTGATGACAGCGTTAAAGACAGGGACCAGTACTCCCAGTCTCTGGAATCTGAGTCCCACTAAACCAACATCATTATAATGGATACCCAACCTGGATCTGTTTCCATAGAAACCATCAAACATGATTGCGAGACAGGGTAGAGGGGCTGTTTTTACTTCTGATGGGCGTGGAGTAGAAACATCTAAGAGAGCTGCAGCGAGGGAGTGTAGAGGAAAGGCGATGGTGGGGGGAGGAGTGGAGGAGTGGAGGATGAGGGGGGAGGAGGTGGCAGGCTGATGGTGGAGCGAGGAGAGGCCAGCAGCAGCAGTAGATGAGGATGGAGTTGGCAGGATGATGGGATGGGGGGAGAGGAGGGGGGAAGGGAGGCTGGAATAAAAGGAGGATAAATGAGGAGGTGGGGTGATGGGGGAGTGGAGCGGGTGGGGGGGTAGGTAGGTGGAAGCATGCCAATTTGACAGCTCGGGAGGCTTCAGGGTCCGGCTCTGCACCACCACCACTGCTGCCTGAGAAACAAAGAGAACAAAGAGGCAGAGGAGAGGAACAACATCCACCCCCTCCACCCCTCTTCCACCCCTCCACCCCCCGCTCCTTCATGAAGGGGGGAACATCAAACTTAATTGATTTTCTTAATGATATTCATATTGCATCGCTCTGCTCTGGACACAACGGGATCAGGAAAACCAACAAAAGACACAAGCAGAAAGAACAGTGATGGGAGCTTTTGTTTAGTCTTTCAGGAGAAATCTGAGGACATGACTTTTTTAAAGTAAAGCAGACTGAAATTAAATTGTGTGCATTTAATCTAAAGGCATGTTCAGACCCAAATAGGAGGAAATATCTTATCCTTTTGTTCAAACTGGATGATTTAGTAAAAAGCGCCTCTTTTCTTTAGATATGTCAGGAAAATATTGTTCATTTCTGGATTGATTAAACCCCTAGAGGAGATTTCTTTGATGCAAACTGACCACAGGCATTCAGTTTCACCTGCACTCATCTATCTGTGTTTGTTGAGTCTCAGTTTCACTGTTAATACCAAGTTGCACAGTGGTGTTACTCCAGCTGTATGAACCTCAGTGGCGTACTTAGGCTGAGGGGCAGGGGCAAAAACTTAAAAAGTGACCTCCTTTCAAACCCCTGGTACTCACAGTTTAGGGTTCATTTAAATGTATGGAGGCAGCAGTAACATGAGGGGGAGTGTGAGGATCCTCCCCCATACACATGTTAGCATCTCACACTGAATTCCTGCATTCTGGTGATATTTATGTGACCAGTTGTGGGAAAAAAACACAATACTATTTCTTTATTTCTATTTTACTGATTGTATTACAAATTTAACATACCATAATTAACTACAAGGGCATCCAGAGGGCACTTTTTCTTACAGTTTCCACTGAAGGAGCACCTGAGAAGTCAGTTTTAATGCTTTATCTACTACAGTGGAATCCAAGGAGCACTTTAGTTGTTTCTTTTGGACATGAGGACACCCTGAGTACTCCACGGATGTACCTGGAAAAAGAAACAGACTGTCTTGTGAATTGTTTCTTGATGCAGATTTTCAAAAAGTAAAACGTCAAGTTGTAACAGAAGACTTTACAACGTTTGTTGAATGGAGGTCGGATCAATCACTTCTGATTCAGTCCAGGAAATTGAGACGCAGCTTTGAGTACATTTTTCCCTGTTTAAATGTTTGAACTCACTTGAATTATGCAAATTTCTGTCGTTGCATCACTTCATTTTTTTTTTTTTAAAGGTGACATATCATGCAAACTGGACTTTTTAATGGTTCTCTCCCTGAAATCTGTGTCCCTGTCTACAAACCCCCTGAAAAGTCAAAGACTCCATTCTGCCCCTGTTCTGATTTCTCCACCTTTCTGTAAATGTGTGCTGAAACCAGCCGTTTCAGTTTTCAGTGTTTTTCATACGTCACAACGCCATCCGGTCTGTAACAGGAAGTCAGAGCTCGGAGCTTGTTCAGCCCATAGACTGTATAAAATACAACTCAACCCCTCCTCCGTTTTTCATTACCTGCACACATGTGTGCTAACAAGGAGCTTAGGAGGGAGGCATGCTAGTTGTAGGCTGTCTTAATAAACACAAAGGTCGCTTTGACTCCCCACGTCTGCAGATTTGAAGATCTAGTGGATGATTTTTATTTGTCATGGATAAGTGCTAGCGCTAGTTAGCATAGCCACATAGCTACATGTTTGTAGCTGTGTACCAAGACCCACGTCGACATGCTGACAAATAAAACAACAAGAAACACTAAATCTGTGACCAATGGTTCAGAAAGGTCCTGCTGCAGGCGCCTCTCCATCAGGATCAGATTCTGGATCAGATTCAGAGGATTGAAGTAACGCGGGTCTGTGAGCAGCCGTGTATATTCAGCCAACATGTAAACATTAGATCAACGTGCTGGACAGCCGAGGCCACACCCACTTCCCGAGGGGGCGTGGTCAGAGAGAAAACAGACTGTTCTGAGGAGGACTGAAGAAGAGGGTTTTTCAGGCAGACCAAAATCAGATTTCAAAGTGTTTTTTTGAACATAAACTTTAAAGACATGTTTTGGGGACCTCTTAGACCAATATATGTTGATGAAAAAAGCGTAATATGTCACCTTTAAAGTTATATATTTTTGGCCTTTTTGCCTTTATTGACAGGACAGCTGAAGAGAGACAGGAAGTGTGGGGAGTAGAGAGCGGGGGAAGACATGCAGGAAATGGTCGACCGGCCGGGAATCGAACCGGCGACCCCTGCGACGAGGACTGTAGCCTCTGTTCGTGGGGCGCTTAGACCGCTAGGCCACCAGCGCCCCCATCGCTTCATTTTAAAGATATAATGTGAGAAAGATGACAAACATCTGGTTCTATCTTCTCAAATCTTGGATTTCACGACTGTTCTTTGTTTGTGAGATCGTACAAGAGCTGCACGATGTTCCCTAAAAACAAGACGTGATGATTTCTTTTATTTCTGCAATATACAGTGAGATTAAAAATTACCCATCCTACCTTTATTATTTGAGTCCAGCTGTCCGAAGTCCTGCTCCATGCTGCATTCCAAAAACGCAACCGGTGGGTGTTGACGGATGAGAGAGGAAGTCCCATGTTAGTCCCTTTTTTGCAAAAACACAAAAACCTCTCCAATTATGTGTTCCAACTTTTTTGATGTAGACCGGCTGCACACAACCAAGACTCCCAGAGACCTGCTGCCTATCTCAGCTGCTTCCCCTGCTCTAAATTGAAGAATCACCATCACTCCTGAAGGTTCATTCATTCAGTAGTGTTCCACTGTTTCCTCTAAATGCATGACTTTGACGTAGCAAGGGAGGAAAGTTGTTAGCCTGCTATATCCGTGCTGCTAGGCATCCCAGAATACTTTGCGTGAGCGGTTGCACAACACAATGAATGGGAGTGTATTTACAGAGTCCACATTGTTACTGTTGTACACTTTATGCCGTCACTCATGGAGCCTTTATAATGATGTTGTAAACATGTTCAGTGTCTGTGACTGACTCTGTGGAACGTCAGCTTCCTGCTAACTGTGGACTAAAACAACGGCCCTCCTCGTGTCTCCTTACATCTCTGACCTCTGCTCAGAGCTCTCCTCCGACTCCTCCATTCCCACAGTCTCCTCGTTTGTTACTAAACACAGATTTTCTGCTGCTCTGGTCTTCTCTGCTCCAGAATCATATCTGGGTTTATAATTTGTGTTTGCTAAGAGGCTTCACGCAGCCCTCCTGTGGCTCCGTCTGTGGGGAGGCGGGAGCTGAAGGTGTGGGTGGAAGGAGTTGGGGAGATTATTGCTTTTCACAGCAGAAGATTTCCCTGAAGTTTGAAGCAGACACTTGGACGTAATGGGATGATGCAGAGCTCTTATGAAGGTCTAAAAAAAAGTCTGGAAATGTGGAGACTGTGTCCACTTAGCATGTGACGTCTCTTCGTATAGTCGTGTGATATTATAAGGGAGGCAAAAAGTGACAATTAAAAAGAAGCTCCTCCCCTTCTTTTGTTTAAGGGATGATCGTCCACCACAGATGAAGATGAGGGGATTTTAAGAGGAGGTGAGAGAAGGTGCCTGACTAATAGAAGGGGCTAAAGGAAAGATGTGAGAGTAGAAGGAGGAAGGTGATGGAGGAGAGCAGAAGGATGTGAGAGGGAAAGAGGAGATGAGTGCAGAAAGAGAAGGAGACGTTTCCTTCCGTCTGTCCGGTGGCTAACCTGATTAGCTTAGCAGCGACATAAGAGTCAGATCCGGCTGTTCTGCTTTGGAAACACACACAAACACACACAAACAAACACACACATACACAGCGATCAATACACTTCCACACTGAGTTACAGACTTATACTGACGCTCATGTACTGCCTTCAAGAGTCCTTTGCAGACCAGGAGTGGCCTGCACACACACCAGTTCCAAAGAGACACACACCAGCTCCCTTTTATCTGTTAGCAACAGTCTTCATTGCTAAAGGACAAAGTCCAGGAGAGTTCAAGCGAGTGGCATACAAAACAAACACGTGGAGAACAAGCATGGCCTAGCTAAGATATTGAAGCTACTTGCTAAGGTTTAGGAGAAGGTTTTGATTCAGGATGCACCGCTTTGATAGATAGACCTCTAATGCAGCTGATTGTGGTTCAGCAGCACCAGCAGCGAAGACCTACAGGCCTCGGTTTCAGGTCCATCTCTGCTCTGTCACAGCTCAGCATCTGATCGGTTTCTATTCTAGTCAATGTGTTAACTTCCACTGGATCCACTCTGTCGCGTTCCTGGCTCCGTCTCTGATCCAGCAGGTCGGAGCCCTCCGGATCAGATACACAAGACTTCTATCTTAGCCGGATGCCGGAGCACGACGCATCAATCTCAACAGAGCAGATGGAGCGGGACAGGAAGTCAGGTTTCACCAAAACAAAATGAAAACATCCGGTTAATTTTCAGAATAAAAGACTCTGTGTTATCACCAGATCGTATTTCACTTAACTACAACAACAAACCAAAGTCATGATGAGCGGAGCCAGGCCTGGAGTCAACAGGTCAGAGGTTTTCAGAGGACCAGAAAGACAACATGGATGAGGAGAGGAGGAGGAGGAGAATCCTTGATTCAGTGATTACAGTGGGAAAACCTCGGTCACATGACTCCAGCTGTCCGGTGGTCCTGCTCCGTGCTGCGCTCTGAAAATACAACCGGTGGGTGTTGACGGGCGTGAGAGCACGGAGCCTTTGCTACCATTAGCTGTGGTTAGATAGCACTTTACTTATATCGGCTGCAATGATTAGGAGACATTGTCGGCAATACAAAAGTAGCCTGTTGATTTTATTGCCTTTGACTAGTTGGGTACGTCACTGCACGTCTTTGTCATGCTACTTTCCTGAGGAGTGAGCCATCTTGCATTTGCACTATCTCTGCAGAGCGTTGAGCATGTGATGTAACATGAGGGGGGGGGCTGTAGAAGATACTTAAATGAATGCATCACCCTCTTTATAATAGGTAAAGGTATATTGTGTTAATTGTGCACCTCCTCTCTCTTGATTCACACAGCGGGGTGTCCTGCCCCGCCTCATTTCGTTGCACCTCGCCTGTTTGCGTCTCCTACACGTGTGGGCTTGTTGGTCAGGCTGTAGGTGCATATATATCACTCCTCAATCATGCATTCTCTCTCTCTCTTTCTCTCTGATTACCTGCAGATCATGTGTCAGGCACCACTTGTCACACTTAAGCTTAAGGGCACAGGAGAGGAGGTGTCGTCCGCTCGTTAATTGCTCTTAGATTGCGGTCTCGTATTCAGAATCGGTTGCAGATAAAGTCTGGGTTGATTTTCTCTGAGCTCATCGTTCTGCAGAGAGAGGAGTAGTTTAGCTGATTTCAAATCTCCATCTCTGTTCACTTTACTTCATTTAGACTCCTCCTGTGAGTCCACCTGCTGCTCCCTCTCCTTCACATGCTTTACTTTCTCCCTCTTCTCGTCCTCCTCTGCTCCAGCTGTTCCCTCTCCTCCGCCTCTCGAGCACAGGGGGAAATTTCTCATCTTTGTTTTTCCCCTCCCTCTGCTCGTTCATCCTCCCTCACTTTCCTCCTTCTGCTGCGCCACATCTGCTCTGCCATCTTCCACCGCTCCCTCTCAGCCTCTCTCCTCCTCCTCCCTCGGCTTGATTGTCCATAAATTGAGCCTCTCCTCCTCTTCCTCTCCCTCTTCATATTTACAGTCCTTGCAGCTTCCAGTTTCCACTCACTCTCCGTCCTCCTTTCCTTAAAGAAACAAAAGCTGGTCTTAGGCGTTCATCCCAAAAAACCCTGACCCCCGATCCCCTCCCTGTCTTGTTCTCAGTTTCTGTTTTACAAGCCGCTCCTCTGTTCTTTGGTGAAAGTTGAAACATAAGCTGCTCCTCTCACCCCCTCTCTGGTAAAAATAGACAATGGGGGGGAAGAGGATGTTAATTATTCATCCTGGGTGCACTTTACTGCTTTGCACCTCTCATAATCTGCACCGCAGTCTTCATCATCATCACCGTCGGGCTGTGCGGTGAGGCTCCCACAGCTGAGAGCAACATTTAGGAGGAGGAAACCTCAGGAGCTCAGGTGGAGTTTCATGAAGAGAGCTTGATTCTCTTTTTCTCCGACTTACTTCTGCAGACTTTGTTTTTATGAGAAGTCTGGGATCCATAAAAGAATGCATGTACCCGGTCTTCTTAAGACTCTTCAGCCTGGTTTATACTTCTGTGTTGACCATATGCAGCAGTATATGCAGGTTTGAGCTCTAAATGCAGGAAATACAATGCCATCCATCGGACCAATCACAGGGCTTTCGGTGTGCAATGCTCCGACCTGTAGTTACATTTTGAAGGAGGTGCACATCAGGTTACCCAAGAAGGCTGCTTCATCAGAAGACAGTTATGTAGACCTACATGTGTCGGCTACAGCATCGATTAAACCAAGAGTTATAAACCCGGCTTTAGAGCGTGTGTTCAGTGTTAAGACTCGACTAACAGGTGATTTATTCACAGTTTTATCTTCCAGTCTCTGTAAGAGCTGGTTAAAGCTCCAGTGAGGAGTTTTAGTTGGTTTTAAAACAGACTTGGACTCTCTATGTGACCTACATGAGCAGACAAGACCAGAGAGAAGACTTATGTGTTCATTTCATTACCTGTAAACTCAGTAGGTGTGAGACAGCGGTTGTTTTGGATTACTTCTGCACCAAAGACTCGTTGTGAGTCGTGTTTAAAACATCTTAGAATACAGAAAAACATACTCATGCATGTACGAGGTCTCAGATTGCAACTTACAAATGACTTTACAACAAGTGTTGTGTTCGCTTTTTCTTGGGGCATATTGGAAAACACACATCTGTACCATATGTGTGTGTGTGTGTGTGTGTGGTAGCCTGATGTTGATTAGTAGACAGGTTGTGTTAGCCTATATTTGGCAGGTGCCATTTTGGAAATTCTGAACCTAACTTCTGTCTGAGCTAGTGTGAGGTAAAGAGGCGTGCCTTTAGCTTCCTCGCTAACAGCTACAGTGTTCCCGCCTGTCAGTAAAGTCAGCTGTGCCTCTCATTGTGGAAACTTGTAATCTAAATATCTTAGAAACTAACAAGTTATGAAAAAGTTCACCCCCGTACAGTGTGTGCCGATCGAGAAATGAGCTATCAGACTACACTGATTTGTTGAACCAGGCTGTAAACATGTTCATTTTTTGAATGGGTGTGTATGTGGTTTCCTGTACTTCCGCAGCCAGCCTCTAGTGGACACTTTAGGAACTGCAGTTTTTAGCGCTTCCATATTGACTAAAATTCTCTTGGTCAGAGGTTGCTGTTTGGTTTCAGTCGATGTTTAACCCTCTAACAGCTGATTCTCTCCCTGACTCATTCCCTGAGTCCCACAGCAGCAAAAACAAACAGTTTAATACAACAAATTACATAAAAATGTACAAGCCATTATGCAAATGATGAATCAGTGCATCATATTGTTAAAGGAGTGTGTGTCTGCATACGGACAGGACATTTGCATTCAGTATGTTTTAGTGTTAATTGTACACAGAGAGAGGGAGCAGAGATAAACATGTGTCTGTCAGTCTGTTTATGTGTTAATCTATCAGGCAGACGCGCTGCTCTTCATCTGTATGCAGATGAGGACAGCTCATTACTGACGCCATTAATAAACACAAGACACATTAAAAAGACTTTCAGAGCTCAGTTCGGCTGACGGAGGAAAAATGAGACGAGGAGGGGAGGAAGGGGAGGATGAGGAAGATGTTGGGGGGGAGGGGTGAAAACTGAGATGTTTGAATAACAGGTGATGTTTCAGCACGCAGTCAAAATGCTGATGTGGCTTCTTATCAGGATGATGTGATATCTGCTGATTATTTTATACATGTTATCTTCCACATTTATCAGTTTTCACCCTTATTCAATTAAAACAACTTTATTAATCCCTCTGGGGACAGCTTATACAAAAATAATAACACAAATACAAACACACAGAGACATACAAACAACAGTGAATCAATAAACGATCAGTACAATAAGAGTTAAAGAGTCAGTCTGGGAAAAAGATAAGAAGTCCATGACCAATATCTAATTAACCTAAGGAGCATTTAACAACCTGATTAGGAGGATGAAGGATGCAGAGCAGCGGTTAATTGGCAGCCTGCTCCTTTAACATGAAGGTTCTCAAACTTTGGCAAATCTCCAATCAGCAATCAGCAAAATGTGCGTTCTCTTTAAACTGCTCTGCCTGCCTTCACTTGTTGCTCTCCCTGCAAACTGCTTCAGCTCCTCCACCCCAGCTCCTCCTTTCTGCTGTGTCAGATTTGACCAGTGTCATATCTATTGTCACCGATGCTCCCTCTGTACTGTACCTTGGGGGTCTTCACTGATGCTCTCCCTGCCTTGGCTTTTCATGCATGCACTTGAAAGAGAGGGGAGGTGTGCTCTCCCTGCCTCGGCGTTTCATTTATGTAAGAGAGAGGAGGTCTTCTCTCCCCACCTCAGCGTTTTATGCATGCACATGAAAGTGAGGGGAAGGTCTGCTCTCCCTGCCTCGGCTTTTCATTTATGTAAGAGAGGGGAGGTGTGCTCTCCCCGCCTTGGCGTTTCATTTATGTAAGAGAGAGGAGGTCTTCTCTCCCCACCTCAGCGTTTCATGCATGCACATGAAAGAGAGGCGAGGTGTGCTCTCCCTGCCTTGGCTTTACATGAATGTCAGAGAGAGGAGGTCTGCTCATCCAGCCTCAGCGTTTCATGCATGCACATGAAAGTAAGGGGAAAGTCTGCTCTCCCTGCCTTGGCTTTTCATTTATGTAAGAGAAGGGAGGTGGGCTCTCCCAGCCTTGGCGTTTCATGCATGCACATGAAAGAGAGGGGAGGTGTGTCCTCCCTGCCTTGGCTTTTCACATATGTCAGAGAGAGGAAGTCTGCTCTCCCCTGCTCAGCGTTTCATGCATGCACGTGAACGAGAAGGGAGGTGTGTGCTCTCCCCGCCTCAGCGTTTCATGTTTGTTATAGAGAGGAGGTCTGCTCTCCCCGCTACAGCGTTTCATGCATGCACATGAAAGAGAGGCGAGGTGTGCTCTCCCTGCCTTGGCTTTACATGAATGTCAGAGAGGGGAGGTCTGCTCATCCAGCCTCATTGTTCATGCATGCACGTGAAAGAGAGGGGAGGTGTGCCCTCCCCGCCTCAGCGTTTCATGCATGAACGTCAAAGAGAGGGGAGGTGTGCTCTCCCCGCCCTGGCGTTTCATGCACGCACGTGAATGAGAGGGGAGGTGTGCTTCCTGCCTAGGCGTTTCATTTATGTAAGAGAGAGGAGGTCTGCTCTCCCCACCTCAGGGTTTCATGCATGCACGTGAATGAGAGGCGAGGTGTGCTCTACCCACCTCAGACTATGGCATTCCACGTATACATGGAAGGGCAGGGAGCTCCCAGAACAACTTACAATGGTCATGACTGAATTAATGACTGCAGTTATGATACATAAAGATAAATTTCTTATAAAAAGAATCAATAATTGAGTCTCTGGATCCCACTAGAGAATCTATTAGTCCAAAAGTCTAAGGCAAGCAAACTAAAGAGTCTAAATTAAGGAAACAGAGCAGCTCCTCTTGTGTATAGGTAATCATTATAACCCCATTTACCTGCAAATGTTATCATTTATCTTTAGTTCAAAGCCATTAGTGGTAATCTGCTCTTAATATTTACTTCAAATGAGGAATGACTGCTCTAAAAGAGGTCAAGAAAGCTCCAGATCAACTCCTCTACTCTCAGAGGAATCACCTGCTGGAGATCGGTTACAGCCAATTACTAAAGAAAAGGAGTGCTGCTCGTTCTTCTCTTGAACACACAAAGAAAGATGGCTCCCCTCATGGCTTCATCTTGGCTCATTCTGCAGCGGTCTTCATGAGAAGTGAAATCAGACAGATTCAGTGTTAGATACCTTCCTCAGCTCTAACATGAATCCTCAGAGCTTCACTCGACAAGGAGACGTGGGCTAACCGCTGATTACGGGCTCCAGATTACGAGGTAATTGAAAACGAGCTAATGTGGGCTGCTGATGATAGTAATTGAAAAGGAATTAAGAGTAGATTAAAATAAGGTCTCATTTGATCATTTGTCAGAGTTGATTCATGTGCGTGTTCGTGGTGAATTAACGGCCTCAGAATAATCTCAGAGCTGATTAGCATGCCGAGCTGTAAGTTCACATTCAGAGCGGGTTTTAAAATCAAACAGGCTGAAATATGAGCCGGCGGAAATCTGCAGCAATTCCTTTTCCTCCCTCCAGAGATGAGCTCTGAGGAAGACGAGGCTGGCTGTCTTTAGTTCTGCTGTGATTTAGCTCATTGAACATTTTTCAGAAGAAGGAGGAATTATTCCAGCGGTGTAATCATCACTTCATTCCTTTAAGATGTGCCAATAAAACACTAAAACCTGCAGCTGATAGCTCCGACTATTCCACCTCACACACTCCATCTACCTGACCTTTAACCCTGTAAAACCTGAACCATCAAATTCATGTCTGATAATTCTAATTCTTTGAAAATGGAGTGTTTACTGGACCGTCTCACAAATAAAAAAAATATGTATTAAATAACAATTTTCATATCTGAGTTTTAATTTGTATCATATGTGATACATCAGGAACTTTGGTGTACATTTTTTGCTCAAAGTTTCTTATTTTTTAAACAAACTAAAACATATGAAAACAACATTTTTAGCTTTTTAACTGCTTTGAGTTTCCTTCAAAATTTTCCAAACATAGAAATTATTTTTTCACATATTGCACGACAATGTCAAAAATATTTTGATGCAAAAAAACTAATTTATTGTATATTTCTTCTATGAATTGTTCAATTTTTAGATGAAATCAATACATTCAAAATACATCAAACACTAAAATATTAAACCATTAAAAGTAAAATAAGATGCTATACTTAAAAAATAAATAAAATATCAATCAATCTTTATTTGTATAGCGCCAAATCACAACAAACGTTATCTCAAGACTCTTTTACAAACAGAGCAGGTCTAGACCACTCTATGTCAAATTATGAACAGAGACCCAACACCAAGACAGGGTAAGACTCAGTCTGACCCCACCTTAATCCATCATGAGCATTGCACATCACAGTATTTAGCTAGTTACAGTGGTGAGGACAAACTTCCTTTAACAGGCAGAAACCTCCAGCAGGACCAGACTCACGTTAGACACACATCTGCTGAGACTGAGTTGGGTCTGGAAAGACAGATAGAGGGGAGTAAGAGAGAGAAGTGATAGTGATGAGACGAGTCGTAGAAGCTGTTGCCGCTGGAGTCCAGCACGTCCGTATCAGCTGGAGTCCAGATCGTCCGCAGCAGGAGGACGTCTACGGCAGCTCAGAGGAACCTACGAGACAAGGGAGCTCAGGGACTCCAGAAAGGTCTATGGTTAGTAACTTTAATGGGACAGGCAGAGTTAAAGTAAGTGATGAAGGGGTTGGGGGGAAGGGGGTGAGCTAGGATCCCAGTGTGTCAGTGTGCCAGCTCTAGTCAGTCTAGGCCTGTAGCAGCATGACAAAAGCTGGTCCAAGCCTGATCCAGCTCTAACTATAAGCTTTATCAAAAAGGAAAGTTTGAAGTCTACTCTTAAAAGTGGAGAGGGTGTCTGCCTCCCGGACCCTGACTGGTAGATGATTCCAAAGGAGAGGGGCCTGATAACTGAAGGTTCTACCTCCCATACTACTTTGAGAGATTTTAGGTACAACTAGCAAGCCTGCATGTTGGGAGCGTAGAGTTCTAGAGGGGTAATAGGGCACTATGAGCTCTTTAAGATACGAGGGTGTCTGATTTTTAAGGGCTTTGTAGGTTAAAAGAAGGATTTTAAATTCTATTCTACATTTTATTGGGAGTCAGTGTAGAGAAGCTAACACTGGAGAGATGTGCTCCCTCTTCCTAGTTCTAGTCAATACTCGAGCTGCGGTGTTTTGAACTAGCTGAAGAATCTTTAGAGACTTATTGGGGCAGCCTGATAAGAGGGAGTTACAGTAATCTAACCTGGAGGGAACAAATGCATGGACTAGTTTTTCTGCGTCGCTCTGAGACAGGATAGAATTAAAAGTGACTAAAATTTGAACTAGATGATAAATAGATAAATAACTCAGTTAAAGGCGTGACTAAAAACTAGTCCTCAATCATCCTGATACAGCAGGTTGCATTTATAAAAATACAATATATATTATAAATATCTAACTTTCTACACTTAATATACCTGATGATGTCATTTAAACATGTTCTTGAATAATAAAAAGACTGTGTGTTTCTTTATGGAATGCATAATGTTTGAAATGTAATAAAATGACTGACAGATCTCCAAAAAAATACCTGCTGTATTCATTTTGATACACACATGTTAAACACGGTTTGACTATAAATGAAGTCATGAAATATTAATTCGTTTTACATTGCATCAATCCAGTAACTATTCCTCTTGAAGTTTCAGGAACAATTGTAAAGTTTTTTTCATCCAAACTTTTTAAAAATATCCCTGAAAAACCTGGAGTGTGTCTCTGATCCACAGCTGACATGTTGGATGTCTCAGGTGACGTCCTTCTGGTGCATAAATCACTCACACCTGGTGGATTATCCGTGCACTGCATGTATCTGATCGTACACATCAGGATTAGTTTTTTTAAATATATCACACTGATGATGTAGAGGTCTCAAAAACTGATCAAATATGATACGCTTATAAATCAGTGGAGGAACTGAAGTGCAAACACGAGCGAGGTGATGAAAACTAGACGTTGAAGCATGAGACCGACTGGACGGGGCTCTGATCAATAAATGCAGAGAACAGTTTTCATTATATTAGCTGCATCTAGAAGCATGTTTATCTTCATAGTGACATGCACTTACTAAATCTAAACATTCTTATCATTCATCAAACCCAAGGCCAAAAAAATATGCAGCATTTAAACACATGAGCTCTTATTTTCTGCAGAAAGAAACACACAAAGTCTGAAAGTAGATATAATTTCTGATCTGTTTCAATCAAAAAAATCTCCTTTTTTTGTTTCTTTAAGTCGGTTAGTTTTCACATTTATACAGAAACAGAAGCAACAGGAATAAACAAGCAAAGACAATAACATTGAGTCTGTCTCTGAGGACATTTGAAGTAAAATAGATGCAACAGATGTGCTTCATCGCGACCACAGCCACCTTTAGTTTACATTAAAGACATAAAAAAGTCCAAAAGAGTCAAAACTGTCAAAACAGAGGCGTCACAGAGTTTCATCATCCAACAGGTAAATTTAGATTCGCTCCCTCCTCCTCTGCTGCCCTGCTGATTGTGTACAGCACACAGAAAGTGACGGAGCAGAAGTGTGAAAAAAAACCCCGTCTCACATCGACACCTCTGCACACCTACGGTTTCTAATGTTTGTCAAAAAGTGTCGCATTCTTCAGACGCTGTGAGAGTGTCTCTTTATTCTGCACATGCACGAAGAATCAACAACCAGACATGCAGATCTGAAGTCCTTCAGTCGCCGCTGTGACGACAGCCACGTGATAATACCTGAGCAGATGTTCACAGAAACAGGAACACTCGGTGTAACGACTCGACTCTTTAGACTGTTTCTGCTGTTACCTTCAGCGTGCTCAGTCGTGTTCGAGTTGTGCAGAGAGGAAGTTAATCCAGTGAGACGAGTCCAGGGAAACTCCTCCTCTGAGAACCGTCTTTAATGGACACATGTGGGTCAGAGCTGCCTCCTGGACTTAGTGCAGGAGATGCAGCAGCAGTTTAATATTCACAGATATCCCTTCTTCTTCTTCTTCTTCAGAGGAGGAGTTCATCCTTTGAAACTGATCATGTTGTGAGTGTTCATGTTGGTTTAGAGAAAGTGTGTGTCAGGGCTTTTTCACTGGGGCTGCATGAAGTAAATGTGCAAACACGGTCATTTCACAAGTTTGTGTCCTCCCTCTGATGGTCTAACTCCTCCCGTGCACACTAGTATTTTTGTAGCTCCATACTATGACAATCTACCAGATGAACTCCTATCTACCTCCCTCCCATAGATTCAGAGAGAGTGATACATGCCTTTGTTTCTTCTCGTATGTGGGCTTAGAGGAGTCGTCCATTCAGCACCGGCAGCTTGATCAAAACACGGCTACTCGCCTCCTGACTGGAACGAAAAGGAGAGAGCACATTACACCTGTGCTGCTCTGTCTCTCCATTGGCTTCCAGTCACAGGATTGATATTAAAATGTCACTGTTAACAAACAAGGCCCTCAATGGATTGGTATTATCCACCAGATCCACTGTGGTCCGGCTCCGTGCTCTCTCGTCCGTTAACACCCACCGGTTGTGTTTTCAGAAAGCAGCACAGAGCAGGACCGCCGGACAGCTGGAGTCATGTGACCGAGGTTTTCCTTTCAATCAAGGATTCTCCTCCTCCTCCTCCTCCTCCTCTCCTCATCCATGTTGTCTTTCTGGTCCTCTGAAAACCTCTGACCTGTTGACTCCAGGCCTGGCTCCGCTCATCATGACTTTGGTTTGTTGTTGTAGTTAAGTGAAATACGATCTGGTGATAACACAGAGTGTTTTATTCTGAAAATTAACCGGATGTTTTCATTTTGTTTTGGTGAAACCTGACTTCCTGTCCCGCTCCATCTGCTCTGTTGAGATTGAAGCAAAAATAGAAGTCTTGTGTATCTGATCCGGAGGACTCCGACCTGCCGGATCAGAGACGCAGCCGGAACGCAACAGAGCGGATCCAGTGGAAGTTAACACATTGACTAGAATAGAAACCTCTCAGATCCGGTGCTGAGATGGACCGGACGCAGATCTGGTGTAATTTGGCCGTAAGAATCGCCTTAAAACCCCGGGCGATCAAGCCTTTGCAAGCTCTGGAACCACTTATCACTTCAGATACAATCAGCCCCTACTGTTGAGTTCTCTTTGGCCTTCTCCTCGAGTCGAGAACATTAATATCCCCTCAGATTTTACTTGATTTCCTTGAATTTGACTATTTAATATAAATATGTTGTGTTGTTTATTGTCGTCTTCTTGTAAATCGGGGTGTCCAAAGTACGGCCTGGGGGCCAATCCTGGCCCAAGGTCCATTTATTTATGGCCCCAAGCTTCCATCTTTAAATGTGTTATTTATAGCAAAGACTTTCATCACCTTCTGAATCATCTGTACATTTACAGTTTCCTTCAAGCGCAAAAACAAAACTAAAGTCAATCCAGAAACATCTCAAAAAGCTTCATATGGACTACTTTTATAAAAGCCAAAGCTCTGGGAATTCTGCAAGATGACAATAAAGAAACACAAGAACTCTTAAAGTTGACAGGTTTTCAAATTCATGTTTTTATCATGATGTGAAAATGTTCTTGATGAACACTGAAAGTTCAGAAGACACAAAAGAGGACACAAGACAAAATCCAAATTATGAAATTGTGCAGAAAAGGCAAAATTTGGTGCATAGAAATAGTTCAGAGTGCAGGAAAATGATTATTTAGTTCTTAATATGTGTCTGCTGGTCAGAAAGGTCTTAAAAACAACATGAAAAAGAAGTTTAATGAAATCCAGATCGTGAGACAATATTTTTCCCACATTGCCCGACCCTTAAAAACATTTTCCTCCAGAAGAAGATAAAGTTTATGTGGCTTGAAGAGAACTGAGGACTACCTAGCTACTGATTTATTGAGAAAATGTTTAAAATAATTGTTATTAAATAGAGATTTCATAAATAACTTTGATGATTCCTCAGTCTCAGTAGGAGCCACTGGCCCTGAGGTATTCTGACAACATCAAATGTGACCCTCTTTGAAAAAAGATTGGACACCCCTGTTGTAAATGTTCTCTGTAGATAAAGTTGACTTGACTTGACAAACATTTTTCGAACCAATCGGTCTCCAGACCCCCAAAAACATGCAACATAAACCCCTCTACATGTTCTGCACCAGCGTTAAAAAACCGTCCCTCTCTCCTCCTTTAAAGTCCCGGGACCTGCGGCGCCGTTTCTCCCCTCGCCATCTTCTGCAAACTTCTTAAACCCTTGTTGTGTTCCTGCGTGCCAAACCTTTCTTTAGAGCCTCTTATTTCAAAGCTCACGGTGTTCAGGAGGAAAGATTAGGCTTCATGTGCCCCACCCCCCACACCTCCACATGAACTCAGCGACCTCACACACTCCTCCACACACACACACACACACACACCTCCCACCCAAACTCCCCGGTGACCTTCAGTGCTGCATTAGCATGCATCTTACACTGGCTGTTTCCTTATTAGTGCCTTTAATCAGGGTCAGTGTGAGTGGAGTGATATCTGTCAGAGACATGGACTCTCTTCTTGTGCAGGATGAGAACAGTGAAGGCAACACGGTGAATATGTGAGGAGAGGTCTTCCCTCCTGTTCCTGTCGGTCACTCCTCTCTGCAGCCGCTCCGATGCAGCCCTCGTTATTAGCCGTGCATTTTCTCCCTGTCACATGCGTGCTGCTGAATTATGCATTGTATTCAGAGCGAGGGATGACATGTTTGTAAAATGAGCAGAGAACGTGGACCGGGAGTTTCTCTGTCTGCGCCGTCCGCCTGCACCGGGCGAGGCGCTGCAGAGGAACAGGGGTTATAAAAAAAGATGGTTTTACTGCGTCTACTCGAGTGTCATTGAGTTCTTTGCTCATTCATTAATCTTTTCATTGTTAGCAGTGTGTGTGTGTGTGTCCTCGTATGTGTGTGTGTGTGTGTGTGCATGTGTGTAATAAAAGCAGTTGTAGCTGTAAGGACCTCATTACGGAAAGTGCAGGTCTCTTCACATGCTGATAACGACCGTAGAGGTGTGTGTGTGTGTGTGTGTGTTTGTGTGTGTGTCAGAGACTTAAATGCTGAAGACGGCAAAGTATTCTGAGGAGTTATGTCGATACCAGACGAATCAGGGCTCCTCATTTTACGTCCGGTGGCGTTTTTATAGCGAGGTCTGAGTTTCATGCAGGAGACTTCTTCTTCTGTTACTTAACCTCGTTCTTATCTGGTTGTGTTAGCGTCCATGATAGCATCAAAGTGTGTTTTCATGCTGCACTGAGAGGTCGTCGTTTAGGCCTGAGTGCATTATCTTGTATTTTAACTTATTTGTTCCCTCTCAAATGAACCTGGCGTCCTTGTCCAAAACATCTACCAGGACAGCTTCAGCTGACTTCACCTCTGCCTCCTACAGACCCTGTTCTCAAATAGCAAAGAGGATCAACTTTGAGGACGTTTTCGTGACACAAAGCGAACCACAACGGTGCGATCTCTGCAAATAAAGTGTGCAATCAGGCAGCAGACTGTTACAAGTGTTTCACTTTGATGCAAGTTGCAGCCACACAAACATTGGGGCAATTATTTGGATTACACTCACCTGTTTACTTTGGTTTAGATTAAAAGAAAAGGGCAAGTCTGGGAGTGTTCACTTTCCCAGCATGCACTACACTCACATGCTGGAACAGTTGAAATCTAACAGGTTATGTAAAAGAAGAAATGTTAAATGTGTAACTGGATTATTGTCCTTTGCAGCGCTTTCTTTGCTGCATCAATTTCCTGTTTCCAAACCCTCTTAAAGTTTCTTAACATTAGCTTCATAATTTGACAAAAACACTACAATTCAAGATGTATGTTACTGCAGTCATCAGTACATTGTTGGTATCCTGTCAGCTCCCTACATGTGTGCTTTCTGTTAGCAGGGTTTTCAGACTCTCTTTGGCAGACACAGGACGCCAAGAGAGTTAGCAAGCGCTAGCTCTGTTTGGTTTTAGACAAGGCAAGACAACACAACATAGATAAGATTAATGCAGAGTTCTCACTACACAGCTATTCAGGAATATAGATTGTGTAGCGGCTGTTTGACTTTGTCAACTCTACAAAAAACAACAACTCAAATCAAAACCGCCACGGGTCACGGGTGGAGTGGATCGTACACGGGGTCCAAAGATTGTAGAATCCATCCATCCATCCATCTTCTTCCGCTTATCCGGGTCCGGGTCGCGGGGGCAGCAGCCTCAGCAGGGAAGCCCAGACACTACTCTTCCAGGCCACTTCCACCAGCTCTTCTGGGAGGACACCGAGGCGCTCCCAGGTGAGCTGAGAGATATAGTCTCACCAGCGTGTCCTGGGTCTTCCCCGTGGCCTCCTCCCAGTCGGACATGCCCGAAACACCTCCCCAGGGAGACGCCCGGGAGGCATCCTAACCACATGCCCGAACCACCTCATCTGGCTCCTCTCGACCCGGAGGAGCAGCGGCTCTACTTTGAGTCTGAGCTCCTGACCCTCTCTCTGAGGCTGACCCCAGACACCCTGCAGAGAAAGCTCATTTCGGCCGTTTGTATCCGCGATCTTGTTCTTTCGGTCACTCCCCACAGCTCGTGATCACAGGTGAGGGTCGCAGAATCTTTGGTGGTTTATTGAAAAACACAAAAGAGGCTTCTTTCAAACAAAAGGGAAAGTCTTCATGCCTTGAAATCTCCCGGTAAAAACATTCACCTTCCCCGGTGTCCGCCCCTCCCGTCTTACCTGTCCGTCTTTATACACCCCACCCGGTGCAAAAACCATCAACCTATAGAAGTGAGTAAGGAAATATATTAATAACACCTAAGGCATCAAAGTTAATCCTATAATTACCTTCAATGAAATAACAATACATTCATCTATTAAAGTAAAATAATGAAATGTATGAAACGATGTAATTAGCTCCAACACATTACATGTAGTGTTATGGACTACCATGAGCAGACGTATGAATTAGAGTTTAACGTCAGCCCTGACCTGAAGAGTGAACCTTAGATACGGGGGATAGAGGTTGGAGAGAAGGGACTGGTTCTCGTCTGCCGGGTTGCTCTGGATGGCGAGCCCAAGCTTGGGTTAGCTTTAAGAGATCAGGACTGGGTCTCCAAAGTTCATGGGTATCAATCAGTGGATGAGTCTCATCATAGCTAACTCATCACATCACAGCTGCTGCAGCCGCTCTCCTCTGTCCTGTGGCGTCATTTAAAGGAGACCGAGCATCTTCTCTGTGCACACCTCAGGAGAAGGTGCGTTTAAAGTATCAGACAAACCAGAACCTGTCCCTTATTTCACACTTAAGAACCAGTCCAAGTAAACAGAACAGAAGAGGAGGCTTAGTTGTCAGTAGGACGAACAGAGAAACACACACTAACAGCAGATATTTGCACACCTTCCTCATAAACAGAACATAAAGGAGCAGAAGAGGTGAGATATGGAGCCATTACACAATCTGAGTCCAGGTTTATGAATCAGCCTCACCTTTGACTGCAGGGTGAACTTTACATTCAGTCATTCAGTGTGAACACGAGAACAGGAGTACAGCTGAGGTCTACCACAGTCACACAGTCATTCATAGAAACCCTCCTTGCCTCCGACAGAGTCTGAGTCTTACTCCACCAAAGCTTCTCCTCCATTGATGCTCACATTCAGCTTTTGGCAGCTTTTGACTGCTGGAAGAATCCAGATCCCCGAGGGGGCTCCTGCATTTTTTATTCGCAGTGTTTTTTTGGATTGAACCGAGTGAAAGAGTGTGAGGTGGAAGCAGGCGGCTCAGAGAGGAGAGGAAACGCGTCTCAGTGTTTCGCTCCTGCTGCTGCCAGCGAGGCCTGCAGGTGCTCCTCGCTCAGCAGCAGTTGGCGCGTTGTGTTTGATTTGCTGCCTGCCGTCTCTCCGCCTGGCGCTTCTTGTTTCCTCTGATGTTTGGGTTAACGCGGCGGAGCAGCTGTCATGGCTGCTCCCGTGGATGTTGACACGGCGCTCAATAGAGAGATTAAAAATGGATTAAAACTGTTTCATTCATGAGAATTTGGCTAATCTGAGTTTTGGCGGATTAACACGACAAGGCAGCAAATTTACAGAGAGGAGATAATCTTTATTTGGACACGCAGAATACTCTCTTTATAATCTGGGACTCATTTCTAGGAACTCCTTTAGGATATCTGTTTCACTTTATATCCACTTCAATGAAACTGCATCCTTTTTTAAACTCCCTTTTTTCTAGTTTCTGAATAAATCTGCAGCTGACTCTTGATCCTGATGATTCCAGCTGCTGATTCTTCACAGTTTCTGAAGGATGTGAGGGGAGGAGGGAAACTTCAGAAGATATCAAACCAGCTTTATTAAACAGACTGTTTGTGACACACAACAGATAGAAGAGCTCCTCAGCCGTTACCTCCAGGCAGACTTTGAGTTTAAGAGACACTGGTTAACGCTCTCTTCCTCCTTCAGCCTCACTGCTGGACAAACAACCCGCTCAGTTTGACCTCTGACCTGTCCCAGGCTTCTGCATATCTCAGAGTCTTATGTGTTTACTTGTGTTGCAGCCCCTGGCATCAATAATCACAGAGTTGAATTCTGGACTGACTTGACTACAAGGCTTAAAACAAGATAGAGGAAAATAATATTAAATATTTTAAAGAATAAAAATAAAACAGTAAATACAAAAAAAATCGGATAATACCAGAAAAAATAAAATCAAATAATTAAAATTAAATTAATAAAATACAATTAGATAAATATCAGATAAATACCAGTAAATCATTATAATTAAATCAATGAAATAAAATCAGATAAATATCAGAAAAATACAAATAAAATATAATATGAGATAGAATAAAATTAAAGTCAACAAATGATGCTAAAACATCATCATAATGTTAATAATGCAGTCTCGTGCTAAAAGAAAATTACTCCAAGTTAGAAGCCAAATTAAAAAGGTTTGTCTTAAGTTAACTTTTAAAAACACTGCATGTTTAACATTTAAATGACAGCTTACAATGCGACTGTGTCTGCACAATATGCATTAAACACAGGCGTATATATAAATATATATATCAAAGCAGTGCCATGAACAAACGTGTCAATCTGCCCAATGATATCTGCTCAGCTTAGTGTGCAGAGACTCCTTCATGTATCTAAATATCGATGGCCAGATCCGATCTGATCCAAACTTTCAATTTAAAAGCTAAAGGGAAGAAAAGTTCCAGGAGTTTGAAACCTCTGCATTTTTTTTTCAGGTTTTTGGGTCAAAAAGTCCCAGGAAGTTAAAATAATAAACAATCTGAGTCTGTTGAAGACAGAAACAGGCCGTGTAGAGGACATACTTTGATCCGGCACATTCTCCATAAAACCAGCAGCCTGTTTTGTTGGTTCATGAAGCAAAATCCCCAAACATGTGTTTCTTCTTTTCATCCTTTTGATCCTGTAATGTTTCAAACTGTGGTCCAGTGTTAAAAGCATCAGATCCTCCTCTCTTTGTTTCCCCTGTCTTTATAAGTTTCTGTGTTTATGGTCCAAAGTCTCCACATTTTTGCTGCTGAGTGGATAAAATAATCCTCCTGATATGAGAACCTTTAACTGTTGAACAGAGAGGATTCCTGTGTGGATCAATACCTGATACCCTCAGTTCATCCAACTCAAATCCTTCACCTCACAACCCTCCCCCATCACTTCAGGTGTGCCCCAGGGTTCTGTCCTGGGGCCCCTCCTCTTCATCACCTACCTTCTCCCACTCGGCAATATCTTCCGCAAATTCGACATACACTTCCACTGCTTCGTGGAAAACACCCAGCTCTACATCTCCAGTAAGCCCGACTCCACTCTCCTACCCTCCTCCCTCACCCTCTGCCTCTCTGAGATCAAGTCCTGGTTCACCTCCAACTTCCTTCAACTTAACAGCAATAAAACAGAACTCCTCCTTATAGGCACCAAATCCACCTCATCCAAAGCCGACAGTTTCTCCCTCTCCATCGACAGTTCAACAGTGTCCCCCTCCCCCAGGTTAAGAGTCTGGGTGTCATCCTCGACAGCTCACTTTCACATCAATAACATAACCCGGTCTGCATACTTCCATCTCCGCAACATCAACCGTCTCCGCCCCTCTCTCACCCCTCACACCACTGCTATCCTGGTCCTCAGTCTCCTCCCCTCCCGTATCCATTACTGTAATTCACTCCTCTTCGGTGTCCCTCACAAATCCCTCCATAAACTTCAGCTGGTCCAAAACTCTGCAGCCCGCATCATCACCAGAACCCCCTCCTTTCACCACATCACCCCCGTCCTCCAGCAGCTCCACTGTCTCCCGGTCAAACTCAGAATCAATTTCAAAATCCTCCTGTACACATTCAAGGCCGTCCACAACCTCTCCCCCTGTCAGGTTCAAAGACACATCTATCAACAAAGAATCAAACAAGAGACATCAGTTAGCATGTAAGATACTTGCAAGGAGAGCAAGAGAAGGTTTACACTCTTCCCTAAACTCTGATCCTTCTCTTGCAAACCTTTCTTTTTATTGGAATAGGAACGCCCTAGTTACAATAGTGGCGAGTAAGCATAAAGGGAGGGGTTTTGAGGCTTCTCACACACACACTAACATTGCTTAGTCATTACTATATGTGTATGTGTTGTGCAGGTACGGTCCATCACGGGGCACACTGCCCTCCTTCATTTGACTCGTCCTTGGATACTCCTGCTTAAACTCAAACTTCAAAGAACATGAAGTAGATTATACAGCATAGTTATGAAAAACATCATTATCCAGAACAGTTCAAACTGGTTTCATCTGCAAATGAACTTCTCCTTATAAAAACATTTCAGACAGTATGAGAAAGACAGTATGATTAAAACAGTATGATTTAGACAGTATGATAATCCTATATACAGAGTGGACAATTATTCTAACACCCCCCCGTATCTGTCTGATCTCCTCCACATCGTCACCCCCTCTCGCTCCCTCAGGTCTTCCTCCTCCCTCCACCTCTCTGTGCCCCCTGCCCGTCTCAGCACCATGGGGAGCAGAGCTTTCAGTCGCTCTGCTCCCCAACTCTGGAACTCACTCCCACCAGACATCCGAAACTCTGACTCACTACCCCTCTTCAAATCAAAACTCCAAACCCATCTGTTTCAAACTGCATTCCCTGCTTCATTTCCACTGCTTCATTTTTAACTTGGTGTTACTTTGCTTGTTTTTATTTATTTTATCCTGTTGTTTTTATTTATTGTGTTTTAATCTGTCTGTAAAGTGACCTTGAGTGCTTTGAAAGGCGCTTTTAAATTAAATGTATTATTATTATTATTATTATAAACGCCTCACATAAGGAGGCTGCTAGTTTCATTTGATTGCATAATTCAACATCTCTACACACACCAGTCGAGTGACACTGAGTTTGATTTATAAAGATGTAGTTCATGACTTTAACTAATGAAACTCTCTGTTTTGTCTCCGGTGTTCAGGATGACAGTTCACTGAGCAGCGAGGAGGAGGCCGAGATGAGCGAGCCCACATGGCTAGCAGCTGATCTGGGAGCAGCGTCCGACCTGAGCCCGCCGCCGAGCCGAGGAGAGAGGATGCGCCACAGTCCGCAGAACGCACACAGCAAGGAGGACGACGGTAAGGAGAACAGAAGCTTTGTTCGCTCAGCTTTGGTTTGTGTGTTTGAAAGTTATAAACACGCCGTGCTGGAAGTGATGATGCGACTCTTACAATGAGTTACCTCTGTTTGAATCGTCCTTCACTCTGTTGGAGTGTAATGTTCCTGTGTTTTCACTCGCTGCGATGGAGAGCAGATATTGTGCAGAGCAGAAAGGATGTGCTTCATGTTTGTGGTTTGTAAAGAAGAAGCAGATTGTGAACCTTTCTTTATCTGCCTTGTTGATGGATTTACTCTCATTGATCTGAGACGCTCTTAGAGGACAACACAAACAGACCAATCACAGCTCTTCGTAATCACACGGTGTCTGTGTGTCTGATTATAGATCCAGCTTTTACTTTGAAAGAGTTTCAATCTGAACATAGATTACACCGATATTGTCACCTTTATATTACAAGTGGTAGACTGACAGACTGACAGTGTGTGAATGTGTGTGTGTGTGTGTGTTTGTGAAAGGGTGCATGCAACAACTTGTGAAAAAGTCCCACCAGATCTGTGTCTGGTCCGTGTCCGAGCCGTCACAGCACCGGATCTGATCGGTTTCTATTCTAGTCTAATGTGTTAACTTCCACTGGATCCACTCTGTTGCGTTCCAGCTGCGTCTCTGATCCAGCAGGTTGGAGACCTCTGGATCAGAGAAGCAAGACAAGAGAGAGAGAGATGATAGTGGGGAGATGGATAGTAGTAGTTGTAGCAGCTGGAGTCTGGCACGTCCACAGCAGCAGAGATCCAGAGGAACCTACGAGACAAGGGAGCTCAGGGACTCCAGAAAGGTCTATGGTTAGTAACTTTAATGGGACAGATGGAGCAATAAAAAGCTTTGACTTGACGTCCCTTGAGTCTGCTTATTATAATTGAATTGAGAGTATTAGATCTCTAAAAGCTAACTTCCACCAGATCGGTCTCCGGTCCATCACAGCATCAGATCTGATCGGTTTATATTCTAGTCTAATGTGTTAACTTCCACTGGATCCACTCTGTTGCGTTCCGGCTCGTCTCTGATCCGGCAGGTCTGAGTCCTCCGGATCAGATACACAAGACTTCTATGTTTCCCGGATGCCGGAGCACGACGCATCAATCTCAACAGAGCAGATGGAGCGGGACAGGAAGTCAGGTTTCACCAAAACAAAATGAAAACATCCGGTTAATTTTCAGAATAAAACACTCTGTGTTCTCACCAGATCGTATTTCACTTAACTACAACAACAAACCAAAGTCATGATGAGCGGAGCCAGGCCTGGAGTCAACAGGTCAGAGGTTTTCAGAGGACCAGAAAGACAACATGGATGAGGAGAGGAGGAGGAGGAGAATCCTTGATTCAGGGATCACTGCAGGGAAAACCTCGGTCACATGACTCCAGCTGTCCGGCGGTCCTGCTCCGTGCTGCGTTCTGAAAACACAACCAGTGGGTGTTGATGGACAAGAGAGCATGGAGCCGGACTGCAGTGGACGGACCTGACACGGATCTAGTGGAAGTACGATGTGAGCCCAGCCTCAAGTGGACACTAGAGGAACTGCAGCTCCTTCTTTTTTCCAAACTGAAGGTTGCAGCTTGGATGTAATGATTAAGTAGCCAACACTTCCCATTGTAGTGTAAGACAAAGCATCAATCAGAAAGCGTCCTCTGGTTAACCTGCACTGAATCTAGTCCAGTCAAATGAAATTACATCTCAGTTTCCGTTCCTCGGCTTCCACGTTGTATTTTTAAAACAACTGTAGATTTTCCACACCAGCTGTGTGACGTGTGGACACAAACTGTGACTGACAGCACACTCTCTCAGATCCTTCAGGTGTCTGTTTCTTCACCCTCTCCTGTTAGTTTCTGTCTCCCCGTCACCGTCTCTCTCCCTGCCGTTGTTTCCAGCTTCACACTTCATCTGGCATCCCTGGAACATCGCTGCACTTTAAGGACGTCTTCCAGGACGGCTAGATAGAAACAGATTGTGTGTGTCTGCTCATGTGTGTGTGTGTGTGTGTGTCTTTGTGATCCTTTGGTAAAACAGCAATAACAGGCCGTCATGAATTTAAAGGATGTGACTGTGGAGGGTGAGTCAGATATTAACCAGGTCGGGATGGAGACCCCTGCTCTGCTCCTTTCTCTTGTTCCTTTTTCTCTTCTGTCACTCTTTTTTCTGTTTGTTTCTCTCCCCTTCCTGCTTAATGTTCTACCTGCTTGTCGCTCAAATCCCCCAATCACACACACACACACACACACACACACAGAATTTCCTCTTAACTCCCTCTCTCTCTCCCTCGCTGCACTAAAAGGCTTCCTGCAGCGAGGAGCGCTCTCTGTGAAGGAAGGCAGCCGTATTGTTTCACAACGCTGCAAGAATACACCAATTACCTTCTACTGTAACAAGTGTGTGTGTGTGTGTGTGTGTGTGTGTGTGTGTGTGTGTGTGTGTGTGTGTGTGTGTGTGTGTGTGTGTGTGTGACCTTGCCCATGCATATTTCAATGGCACTATAGTGCACTGTACTACAACCAGAACTTAGTCGTCATCTTCATTGTTGTGTTGTTACTGAGCCAAGACAATGGAGCATAAGTGTACAGTGAGAGGAGCCCAGGTGTGTGTGTGTGTGTGTGTGTGTGTGTGTGTGTGTGTGTGTGTGTGTGTGTGTGTGTGTGTGTGTTGATATGAGCAGGGTTGACAGCAGAGTGCCAAGCGGGAGTAAGTGCTGCAACCGATCTCCATCAAGATCTTCCTCTCTCCTCCTCTCTCCTCCTCCTCCTCCTCTCTCCTCCTCCTCTTCCTCCTCCTCCTCTTCTCTCCTCCTCCTCCTCCTCCTCCTCGTCCTCCTCCTCCTCCTCTCTCCTCCTCCTCCTCCTCCTCCTCCTTCTCGTCCTCTTCCTCCTCCTCTCTCCTCCTCCTCCTCTCTCCTCCTCCTCCTCTTCTCTCCTCTTCCTCCTCTTCTCTCCTCCTCCTCTCTCCTCCTCCTCCTCCTCCTCCTCCTCTCTCCTCCTCCTCCTCCTCCTCCTCCTCCTCCTCTCTCCTCCTCCTCCTCTCTCCTCCTCCTCTCTCCTCCTCCTCCTCCTCTCTCCTCCTCCTCCTCTCTCCTCCTCCTCTCTCCTCCTCCTCCTCCTCTCTCCTCCTCCTCCTCCTCTCTTCTCCTCCTCCTCCTCCTCTTCTCTCCTCCTCGTCCTCTTCCTCCTCTCTCCTCCTCCTCCTCCTCCTCCACGTCCTCTTCCTCCTCCTCCTCGTCCTCCTCCTCCTCCTCCTCCTCCTCTTCCTCCTCCTCCTCCTCCTCCTCCTCCTCTCTCCTCCTCCTCCTCCTTTCTTCTCCTCCTCCTCCTCCTCCTCCTCCTCCTCCTCCTCCTCGTCCTCTTCCTCCTCTTCTCTCCTCCTCTCTCCTCCTCCTCCTCCTCCTCCTCCTCCACGTCCTCTTCCTCCTCCTCCTCGTCCTCTTCCTCCTCCTCCTCCTCCTCTTCCTCCTCCTCCTCTCTCCTCCTCCTCTCTCCTCCTCCTCCTCCTCCTCCTCCTCCTCCTCCTCCTCTCTCCTCCTCCTCCTCCTCCTCCTCCTCCTCTTCCTCCTCCACCTCCTCCTCCTCCTCCTCCTCTTCCTCCTCTGATGAAATAAGACGAGGAGGAAAGAAAGAGTCGGAGGGCAAAGTAGAGGATGTTATTGTTTCATGTCTGTTTAATAACCAGGTAATAACTCCTGACGGGGTTCAGTAGAATACAACAGGTGGCTTCATGTGCGATACTGTCTTTTATGTTAAATCAAATCTAGAGCTGGGCGATATTGCAAAAGATGTAATCAGGATGAATATCAAATGATTAATTCATTTTGAATTTAAAGTCAGATTTCTGCTCCTGAGTGACAGTTGAGGACGGTCTGTTAGCTTGTATCTGGATTTAGTTCTCTGATAAGCTTCTTGTATCTCTGGTTTCTAACGGTGCTAACAGGAAGTAGCTCTTTTGTGAAGTTGAAGTTTGTAGATTCTTATTTTTCTCAGGTTGAGGTAATTTGAATAATTAGATATAATTTTACAACAAAGATGTATCAAATTGTGTTCTGTGTATCAGTTTATAGAGTTTTGTTCCCCTTTAAGATTATTGAGGGTTACAGGCAGAGTAATATCATTTCCCACAGTGCAGTGAATGCATCCCAGTTCTTCAGTGTTCAGTTGTCCTACAGTTGCAATGGGCATGAAAGGCACAGTGTGTAAATCTTCTTCTTCTCTGTCTACCAACTGGTGCTTTTTTCACAACCACTTACTAAATTTAGAAATGCAAATGTTACTAGTTTGTCAATTCAATGCTGCTGTAGAAACATGGCGGCCTCCATGGAAGGGGACCCTCTCCTTTGTTGCTATGAAGCCTCATTCTAAGTTAACAAAAATGTAAACATGCGTACAAATATTATTTTCAAATTCAACATAGTCTGTCCCTCTAAATTCTACACACTGTACCTTTAAATGTGACTGACATGCACAGCAGAAGTTGTCTCTGTGCTCCAAATGTCTTTAAGCCCCGCCTACCTCTCACTCTGCGACATGATTGGCTGTTCAAAGCAGTCTTCTTCGTCTGTTTAACGTTGGATGGCAACTACTTAAAGCCCAGCCCTACTCTCTTATAAACTCTCTTATTGTCATCAGCATGAAGATATCCAGGCGGTGCCAAGAGTTGATAGGTGTTGTGAAAAAAACAGCTGCTAAGTGTGCTCTTGTTTTTTTTTTTAAAGTTATATTTTTGGCCTTTTGCCTTTATTTGAGAGGACAGCTGAAGAGAGACAGGAAATGTGGGGAGCAGAGAGTGGGGGATGACATGCAGGAAATGGTTGACCGGCCGGGAATCGAACCAGCAACCCCTGCGACGAGGACTATAGCCTCTGTATGTGGGGCGCTTAGACCGCTAGGCCACCAGCGCCCCAGTGTGCTCTTGTTTTGCGTCTCATTGGAGCTGTCGGCATCCTCACTCTCATGCTGCACAGAGCTGCACTGTGCGCTCTCATCCTGATGGAGCCTACATCTACACATGGAGATAACTACACTTCTTGTCGGTGTATCATGAAGTCAATAGAATGATCCTTGAACTGCTTCACCGTTAAATCACGTGTATAAGACGCACTTTAACACCTCTATGGTCATCTCAAAAGCAAGCTGCATCCTCTAAATACAGTCCTTTACACTAAACACCAGAGTAAAACACAGAGAGAGGTTTTATATTGTGTAACTGTATTTTACACAGAAGAAGAAGGAGATATCTTCACTGTGCAAAGCTTGATACAAATCGAGGCGGACCAGTTTAGCCGCTCTGCTCTTTAAAGCCTTTCTGCCTCATTAGGGTCTGAGCAGAAAGAAAACAGAGGCAAACTGTCGAGTCAATAAACCCTGGAGTGCTGCTTTGATTGAAAAGACTCCTCAATTTAAGACAGCAAGTGATCAGCAGAGGGGGGCTGGAGAGAGTGTGTGTGGTTTGGTTTGCAGGGAGTGGATCTCAAACGCCGTACAGTTGGTGCTACAAAGACGGAGCTACACGTCTTCATAGAAGCTGCACATTGCTGAATGTAATGTGACTCTCTGATGTGTGGATTTTGCAGTAAATCCTGATTAGAACATTTGTAGTTTTTGGGAGACCTTCTTTTTGGGTCATCCAGAGTGTGTTTTTCTTAATGAGGGTCATTTCTGTCCCAAGTGACTGCATCATGGCTCATTTAAATTCATGCAAACAGCACTTTTCTGCAGGGTGACTCTTTGCTTTGCGGTGCAGTTTGTGGTGCATTTAACCTTTAGGCTTGCGCTCTGTGATTTGGACTCTTCTTCTGTCACTTGCACGGTTTAACGTGAGGGAAAGCTGCACAGTCCTTCAGTGCTCGGTTATAAAACATGGATCCAGCGATACGGGGTGCAGACTAAATGTTAGAAAACTCACAATTTATGTTTCTCTTTAGGGAAAGGTTTCCAGTTAGAGGTTTCTGTTGTTGTGGTGGAGCAGAAGAGCGATGCCTGCTGGGGGAGGAGAATCTGGCAGCAGATGACATGGTTGGAGAGGAGAGCATCATGGGAAGGTGGAGGGATGTAGGAGCCCAGCTGAGTGTGTGTGTACAGTAGGTCTGAGAGCGTGTGCAGCCTTGTTGTCATTAAAGGTCAGCCTGTTCCCTACAGTTCATATAGAACCAGCAGAGGTTCTTCACAGGAGCTGAAGTGCTCTCCTGATCCGAGGAAGCTGAGCCTCTTTTTCCTCACCGTGAAGTGTTTGTGATGGAGGAAACATTAGAGTCAAGCTTGTGGCGTGAATACTGCTTTATTATAATATTTCAATAATTCATTTAATCAACCAGATATTCTAGTGATAATGTTGAATCATTTAGGCGACTAAACATGCATACCACTGATTTAAAATCAGAGCTCAGTCTTTGAGAATTAACATTTTTAACCTGAGGAAGATTTGGTCCACATAATGTGTCTTCAGAGAAAAACTCATAATTATCTTACACCCAACACCCTCCTCAACAAATTACAATACTTACAAAACTCAGCTGCACGCCTCCTCACTCATACCCGCTCCAGAGACCACATCACCCCAGTCCTCCAGAACCTCCATTGGCTTCCCATCCCCTTCAGAATACAGTACAAGATCCTACTCATCACCTATAAAGCCCTCCATAACCTAGCTCCCTCCTACCTCACCGACCTTCTGCAGCCATATAATCCCTCCCGCAACCTCCGCTCCACCAACGCCAACCTCCTCACCCCTCTCACCAAACCCAAGCACCGACCCTGGGGGGACAGGGCCTTCTCTGTCGCTGCCCCCACCCTCTGGAACTCTCTCCCCCAACACCTCAGATTCTCTCCCTCACTCACCAAATTCAAATCCGGACTCAAAACACACCTTTTTACAAAGGCTTTTAAACTAGAATTGATTGATTTTTTTCTTGTTTTGTTTTATTTTGCTGCCTTGCTTTTCTTTGCTTTCCTATTGTATAATTGTATTTTACTGTAAAGCCGTTGGAGAACCTTTTAAAGTGCTTTTATAAATAAAATGCATTATTATTATTATTATTATCTTCATGAAATATCATGAAACCACTTATATGTTTAATGTGATCAACTTTTAATGGATGAACTACATTTTATAGGCGTCCCCCTGTTTCTTCTTTAAATTGTTATTTTCCAAACTGCTTGTTTGATTTATAAATATTTATACCACATGTGACATGTGCATAAACCTTTAAATATAGTATTTATATGTATTTTTTAAAACTTATTTATAGAAGATTTTAAAGGTGACATATCATGCAAAATGGACTTTTTAACGGTTCTCTCCCTGAAATCTGTGTCCCTGTCTACAAACCCCCCGAGAATGAAAAGACTCCATTCTGCCCCTGTTCTGATTTCTCCACCTTTCTGTAAATGTGTGTGAAACCAGCCGTTTCAGTTTTCAGTGTTTTTCATACGTCACAACGCCATCCGGTCTGTAACAGGAAGTCAGAGCTCGGAGCTTGTTCAGCCCATAGACTGTATAAAATACAACTCAACCCCTCCTCCGTTTTTCATTACCTGCACACACGTGTGCTAACAAGGAGCTTAGGAGGGAGGCATGCTAGTTGTAGGCTGTCTTAATAAACACAGAGGTCGGTTTGACTCCCCACGTCTGCAGATTTGAAGATCTAGAGGATGATTTTTAGTTTTCATGGATAAGTGCTAGCGCTAGTTAGCATAGCTACATAGCTACATGTTGGTAGCTGTGTACCAAGACACACGTCGACATGCTGATAAATAAAACAACAAGAAACACTAAATCTGTGACCAATGGTTCAGAAAGGTCCTGCTGCAGGCGCCTCTCCATCAGGATCAGATTCTGGATCAGATTCAGAGGGTTGAAGTAACGCGGGTCTGTGAGCAGCCGTGTATATTCAGCCAACATGTAAACATTAGATCAACGTGCTGGAGAGCCAAGGCCACGCCCACTTCCTGAGGGGGCGTGGTCAGAGGGAAAACAGACTGTTCTGAGGAGGACTGAAGAAGAGGGTTTTTCAGGCAGACCAAAATCTGATCTCAAAGTGTTTTTTTGAGCATAAACTTTAAAGACATGTTTTGGGGACCTCTTAGACCAATATATGTTGATGAAAAAAGCGTGATATGTCACCTTTAAATATAGTATTTATATGTATTTTTTTTAAACTTATTTATAGAAGATTTTAAACATTTCAGACCGACAGTGTGATACACAACATAAGGTATAAAAGATATAGAATTAACATCAATAGTCGCATCTGAATGTCAATTCCCTTTCCCACCCATCACCCTCTACAAGGCAATTCAACAACTATGAAAAAAATAAATAAAATGGAAGTTATAGAAAAAGATAGATAAATAAATAAATAATAAAATAACATGATAATGATAATAAATAGATAGGAAAAAAATAATAAAACAGAATAATTATATTAAATAAAATAGATAACACAGAGTAAGTTAAAATTTCACATATCAGTCCTTTAGTATTTATATGTTTTTGTATTTGATTTTTTTATAGATATATTTTTTATTTATTTATCATGTATATTTTTTTATAGTGATTATTTATTTTATTTCTTATTTTTAAAATTTTTGTATTTATTAATTTTTTCTTTATTTATCATATATTTAAAAAGAAAGCATATTGTATATTTATTTGATTTATTATTCATTTCATTTTTTTTTATTTATTATAATTCTTATTTATTTTTCTACCCTTGTTCCTGCAACAACCAAATTTCCCCTCTTTGATCATTAATTATTATCTTGTCTTATCTAACATTAGGTTGTGATAATTTGATATGAATCCACATATAAAATCAAACTTTATCCATATTTCCCAGCTCTCATTGCTTTCACAAACACACTGAATGAGAGTGAGATCTCCTCAGTGCCGTGCTCTCTTCGTCATGTTCCCTCTGAAAGGTGTTCATGAGTGGAAGTCAAGTCTTCTCCTGTTGCTATGAGACCTTATTAATACCTGTGTGAAGTCCGTGCTCTTAAAGTCGGTGCTGCAATGTTTTTAACTTCCACTGCTTCGTTCTCCTGGAGCTGAAAGCCCCTCCAAGCTCTGTGCGCTGTGGGGAACTCTCAGCAGCAGCATCAGCAGCAGCAGCAGCAGCAGGGATGGAGACGCCGCTTCTTCTTCTTCTTCTTCTCTTCCTGCTGCCGCAGCCGCTCAGGTTGGAGGACTCAGCCAGAGAGCTTGTGGTTGATGTAACTCTGGGAGTTAAAATCAGGTGGGTGTTTTTCCCAACCAGCAAGCTGTCAGGGCATTTAACTGGAGTAGCAGCTCATTTCACCAGAGCAGATGGTCGAGACACACACACACACTCAGACTCACTCACACACACACTCAGACTCACTCACACACACACTCAGACTCACACACACACACGCCTATGTCCAGCTCAGAGGCAGCTAGTAAATCACTTTTAAGAGCCTCTGACCGCCACCTCGCTTTTTCTTCTCTCCCCCTCCACTTAACCGGAGAGTGACAGCTGAAGTGCAAAGCTTTTACTGTATGATGCTTCAGAGTGGCAGTTTGAGAACGTGTGGCTCAGGGCCATCTGATGAGTGGAGGGAACGCCGCTGTTGAAAGTTGCATCAAAAGGCCTCCACCGTCTGAGGGAGCACGTGTCCGAACCACAAGATTAGTGGACTTTCCAGGAAAAGCTGTCAAAGTAAACTGGATCTGACCCTGAGCCGGGTACTCACCTGCAGACCGGGGGTTGAAAAATCACCAGACTCAGACTGGTTAACCGTCAGGGAGCTGAACGCTTTGATGGATGTGGGTTTTATGGAGGAACAGGGAAGCTTTAAATCAACATTAACAGATTCCCCCTCCTCCGTTTCTTATGTTTTATTGTTATCAAGCTTTCTCACCAGGAGCTGAGTTCTCCACTAGAGTCTCCTTTTCACATCCAACCGATGTTTGATTTTTAAAAACAGAAGACTTCTGCGTCTCTGTGATGCTCTTGAAAAACGATGCAGTGGAACACGTTGTAAAGCCGTATTTAAAGGAACAATCCATGGCCGAGCTGTTTAATTGGATCAGATTAGATTAGATTAGATTGAGCAGTTAGCCGGTAACAGTGTGTTTCTTTATACTCCACTTTTAGCTGGATGCTGCTCCATACTTCACACTGCAACTCTGAGCCGACCACGACATCACGCTGACTTTAAAGATGTGACGATACCGAAACGGAGACTCATTTGTGATGCTTTTATTTTGCTTTGAGGTTATTTAACTTTTTTAAATTTAACAACTAGGGGTGCTGGTGACCTAGTGGTCCAAGCACCCCACGTATGGGGCTGTGGTCCACTGGACGGTCGCTGCATGCCTTCCCCCACTCTCTGCTCCCCACATTATCCATCTCTCTTCAGCTGTCCTATCCATTAAAGGTGACATATTCTGCTCTTTTTCATCAACATATATTGGTCTAAGAGGTCCCCAAAACATGTCTTTAAAGTTTATGATCGAAAAAACACTTTGAAATCAGATTTTGGTCTGCCTGTAAACCCCTCTTCTTCAGCCCTGCTCAGAACAGGCTGTTTTCTGTGTCTGTGCCTTTAAATGAGAATGAGCTCTCTGACCACGCCCCCTCAGGAAGTGGGTGTGGCCTCGGCTCTCCAGCACGTTGATCTAATGTTTACATGTTAGCTGCTCACAGACCCGCGTTACTTCAACCCTCTGAATCTGATCCAGAATCTGATCCTGACGGAGAGGCGCCTGCAGCAGGACCTTTCTGAACCATTGGTCACAGATTTAGTGTTTCTTGTTTTATTTGTCAGTATGTCGACGTGTGTCTTGGTACACAGCTACCAACATGTAGCTATGTGGCTATGCTAACTAGCGCTAGCACTTATCCATGAAAACTAAAAATCATCCTCCAGATCTTCAAATCTGCAGACGTGGGGAGTAAAACCGACCTTTGTGTTTATTAAGACAGCCTACAACTAGCATGCCTCCCTCCTAAGCTCCTTGTTAGCACACATGTGTGCAGGGAATGAAAAACGGAGGAGGGGTTGAGTTGTATTTTATACAGTCTATGGGCTGAACAAGCTCCGAGCTCTGACTTCCTGTTACAGACCGGATGGCGTTGTTTTCAGTTTACAGAAAGGTGGAGAAATCAGAACAGGGGCAGAATGGATTCTTTTACTTTTCAGGGGGTTTGTAGACAGGGACACAGATTTCAGGTAGAGGACCATTAAAAAGTCCATTTTGCATGATATGTCACCTTTAAAGGCCAAAATGCCTGAAAATATAACTTTAAGTGTAACAACTCACATGCTTTTATTTTGAAAGGACACAAGAGGGACTTCTGATAGCTTGTAAAGAAACACAGGGAATAAAAACAGCTGAAACAACATTTAAGGGTGAAAAATGTTGGATTTATTAACGCCGCCTGAAGAGACATAAAGTCCTCTGTGTGGTTTTTTTTAACATTGTCCGTTACTTCTCCCTCTCTCACGATGAAAAGAGATCTTCTGTAAATGAAAACATTAAAGTAGAAGTCAGATATCTTTTGCCAGGCTGCAGGTATACCTGGGGGAGATAGCTTGTGGTGCATCCTCAACAGCAACATCGTCGCCTGCTGCTGCCGCCACGTCTTCCCCAGACATAAGAGGCGTCTGAAAAGAGAGGTCCGATGCAGAGAGCGCCCCCTGCTGTCTAAAACAGTTAATCATGTTCATTTTCATCTCACTGATATGAGCCGTCTCTTGATTTTCTTGTGTTTCCTGAAGGACTGATACATCCCTGCTCATCATTCTGCAGATATCTGAAGTCTTAGAAACCTTCTTTAGGGTCTCTGTGACCCCTCTCTGGTCGATGTGATTGGTCGAAACAATCAATCCCTGAAGCGTCTCCAGGAGAATGATTGTTCCTCGTCTCGTAGCTTGAAGCCTTTCCTGTTGAAGATATAATTTTCCTCCTCCAGCAGCAGGAGGAGGAGGAGGATGAAGTGTTAGTGGTGAACCGTTGCAGTAACACTAACCTTGACTCCAGCTGTCACTGTGAATTTATTCCTCTAATGCTGCAGGATCCAACCTTGGACAGAACTCATTCTGGCCGGGTCACCAGATCCGCTCACACTCACCACAGACTCATTCCACCGCGCTCATATTCTTCTGCTGTCTGAAGGCGGCTGTGTGAGCGCACATGTGTGTGAAAGTGTGTGTGAGTGCGCACTCCACGCCTCTCCACATCTCTGGGGGGCTCCAAGGGGGCCGAGATCTCTAGAAGTGGCTCCTCCACCGCCTCTCAAATCCAGCCCGCCGAGCATCCTCTCATCCCCCTCTGAGGCTTCAGAGAGACGACCACACATCCAAACTCCATCCCCTCTGAGCCGCTGACCCGCCCGCCTGAGAGGCTCCTCCTGTCTGCTGCGCGGCCCCGCAGAGAGCCCAGGCCTCCTCTCCTCCACCGGAGCCTCTTGTTCTGCAGAAAAGGCGAAGTGATAAAGAGGGCTTGTTGGGAGATGGAGCTGACATCACAGGTCCTCTCCATGGGGGGTAAACTGGAGAGAGAGAGGGGGAAGCGGAGAGGGAGGATGGGGTTGATGTTTTCAAGGAACGAGGAGCTCACGCACACACGGAGAACAAAATGGCGGGGGATAAAAAAGGCCGATATATTGATCTGCTGACACTGAGCTTGACATTGTCTGCGACTCCTTATATTACAGACAACTAGTCCCCCTTTCTTTCTCTAGCAGAGGAGAGAGAGGGTCAAACAGATTAGTGGACTCTCACCCTCCCCTCCTCCATCCCTGTATAGAGCACATTTAAAACAACCTCAGTTGACCAAAGTGCTGTGCAGATATTAAAATACAATATAATCATACACAACATAACAATAAAAAAAACAATAAAAGAACAGTCAGAGCTCAATTCAGGAAATAAAAGAGTAAAAAATAAAAAGCCAAGGATTCTTGTTTATCTGGGTCTGAACGCCAAGAAGAAAAGATAGGTTTTTAGGAGTGTTTTAAAGTGATCCACAGACTGTGCAGCTCTAACCTGGAAAGGTAGGCTGCTGATGCCACTGAGAAGGCTCTGTCCCCCCGAGTAGAGAGTCTGGACCGAGGTACTGCCAGGAGCAGCTGGTTTGATGACCTCAGTGCTCTGGTAGTACTGTGAGGCTGTACAAGGTCTGATAAATAAGACGGTGCCAGACCATTTTAACACTTAAAGACAATTAATGACACCTTGAACTGGATCCTAAAGTTAACAGGCAACCAGTGCAAAGACTCAAGGACAGGACTGATGTGATCCCGCCGTTTCTTTCCAGTCAGCAGGCGGGCGGCTGCATTTTGGACGACTTGTAGACGCCGCAATGCTGACTGTTAAAGACCAACAGACAAAGAGTTACAGTAATCCAAGCGTGAAGTAACAAAGGTGTGAATAACTCTCTCTAAATCATTTCTGGGAAGATAAGGCTTCGCTTTCGTTAATAGTCTCAGCTGAAAGAAGCTTGTTTTAACAGTGGAGCTTATCTGCCTGTCAAACTTAAAGTCACTGTCCAAAGTAACACAGAGGTTCCTTGCAAAAGGGTGACAGTACAACTTAAAGGTGCCAATGGTGCTATCAGAGCAATCCATCAGATTTTGTTGGCCAAATAAAATAATCTCTGTTTTGTTTTTGTTCATGGAGAGAAAGTTCACTTCCATCCAAGATCGAACATCACACTGCCGCCATCCTTGTCCACAGCCTTGTCACTTCCCGGCTGGACTACTGCAACTCTCTCCTCTTCGGCCTCCCTCACAAATCCCTCCATAAACTCCAACTGGTCCAGAATTCAGCTGCCCGTATCATTACCCGAACCCCCTCCATCCACCACATCACTCCTGTCCTCCAACAGCTCCACTGGCTCCCTGTTCAGTTCAGTATTCAGTTCAAGACCATCCACAACCTCGCGCCCCCATATCTGTCCGACCTCCTCCATGTTCCCACTCCCTCCCGCTCCCTCAGATCCTCTTCCTCCATACACCTGTCTGTCCCCTCCGCCCGTCTCACCACTATGGGGAGCCGAGCATTCAGCCGCTCTGCTCCCCGTCTCTGGAACTCATGACCACCTCAACTCAGAAACACAGATTCTTTCCCCCCATTTCAAATCACAACTCAAAACATATCTGATCATTTGTTTTTAAAGGCAGATAGATTTGTACGTCATCAGCAAAACAATGAAATGATTGATTTAACAGCCTCTGATCAAATATTAGATTTAAAGAAACAGAGATGCACCACCGAGCTGCAGAGAGGTCCAGTTAGAAGACAGCGCTGCAAACTGCTCCCTGATTCTGGGACTTCAGTAAGTGTGATGTTTATTTTTCAATGTCACAGGCATCAGGAAAGTGTTCACACAGCCGGGCAGACATCCTCTCAGCAGGTAAACAAACAGGAGAGCAGGTGAGCGTGTAGGCAGCAGGCAGGCAGAGACGCTGTCAGGTGAACAGTCAGGAAAAAAAAGACAGGAATACAGCCAGTCAATAAAGACGGAGAGGAGGAGAGCAGAGTTTACCTCCTTGCATGCCTCACTCTCCCCTCAGGGACAGTAACACACACACACACACACACACACACACACACACACACACACACACACACACACACACACACACACACACACACACAGAGTAACACACACATCTACGCCTCTAACCATGCTGGTGCACACACACATACCCACACTGGAGCGCTGCAATCTTTGTCGCTCACACACACACATGCATCCTCTATATACTGTGTGTTATATACAGTATATATGCACTGTATACACACACACACACACACACACACACATACACACACACACACGCTGGAGCTGTAGGCCAGTGGCCCACATGGTCTAATGTGTTAGAGCGGTGCAGCAGAGGAAAGTAGGGCAGTGGGAAACAAACGACAGGATGACTTTGATCCCCCTCCTCCTCCGCCTCCTCCTCCCTTCCTCATCCTCCACCCTCGCCCCTCACCCCTGCTACCCAAGTGGGGGTGGAGGTTGAGGCGGAGGATGGGATGTATAGATGAGAGTTGGAGAGGAGGGAGAGGGTCTGGATGGATAGATGGATAGATGGATGGATGGATGGAGGGATGGAGGTCAGGGCTTCAGCTGAATTAGAGAGGAGATGAGGGTGTGTTGGATTAAATCATCCCCGCTCTCTCTCTGTCACCGGTTAATGGAAGCGTCTGGATGGAGGCCAGCAGACTGAGACCAGGACCCAGCTACATTCCTCGTGTTAAGCAGGAGGAGGGGTGCTGACATGTCTGCTGTGTTTGTGTCCGGCTTAGGATCTGTATCAAACACATGATCAGGATTAATCAGGTTTCTGTTCTCCATCAGTCACATCGTCCCAATGATGGCGTCTCTGCAGGATTGTGCTTCCAGTGCATTCATCAGCTGACCAATCGACTTCACCTCTCTCTTGTATAATGAACCGTCCATGCAAACACCAGAGAGCTCTTATGGAAGGCTAGTTTAACATTTTAATGACACAAAAATAGCAGAAATGATGCTAATGTCAAATGTTTATTCACGTTTTATGGAAGCGTACAGATACAGATTAAACGTTGCAGCACCACCAGAGATCTTAGGGGGCAGTGTTGAGTTCAAGTCTTCTGTTTTTGCGGACAAACTCATGTATCATGCATATTAACTGATGTTGTAGCTTGTCAGATTGGCTGCTTATGGCACTTCTCATTTTAAAAAATGAGTCAGATCAGTGATAGAAACCGAACAGGAAGTGACATCACGCTGCAGGACGCTGGGTAAAAGCATCCGCCTCAAATTTACTGCTCAGTGAACTTCAAATCAAAACACTGAGTCTTATGAATATTTCTCATTTAATTGCCTTTAGCGCGCACGCACACGCACACGCACACACACACACACACACACACACACACACACACACACACACACACACACACACACACACACACACACACACACACACAGAGAGAGAGAGAGAGAAAGTAGTTTTCGTTGTCTGTTGTCGGCCTGCTGGAGGGCCGGTGAGGACTTAATGGAAACACCATTAAAAATGCACACAGGCATTAACATGTGACATTCCTCTTTGATTTGGGGTTTCATTCCCTCGTTTCTGGATGGTGTGTGTGTGTGTTTATGCATGTGTGCACGCTCTTTACAAAGCTATGCCGAGTGTGTGAGATATGCACATTAATTATCTTCTATAGGTTTGTAACATTATGTTTCTGCATGAAGCTGCATCTTTTCTCGCTGCATGTAAATGCAGTTTGTTTGTGTAAATATGCTCTTAAGTCCCTCATCACGTACATGAGTGTGTGTGCTTGTGTGTGCATATAAGTGTGTGTGTGTGTGTGTGTGTGTGTGTGTGTGTGGGTGAGGAATGCTCTCCGCTGAGTGGGGTACAGTGGTCGTTTAATAATTAATAAACCCCCTCCAAGTGTCAAACTCAAATAAGACGCCATGCAATTAATATTACAAACCCTATATACTGCTTACACACACACACACACACACACACACACACACACACACACACACACACACACACACAGGGGGAGAGAGAGGGGCTAACTAGCCTAACAATTTGTTTGCTTACAGGAGTGAGCACCAGCTGTGATTGAGCACAACCTGTTGACATATTTATATTGTTTGTAGTGTGTGTGTGTGTGTGTTTGTGTCAGTGTGTGTGTGTGTGTGTGCCCTCTGTAAGTGCAATTAGCCGTCTGACATGGAGCAGGGTGCAGCAGCCTCCCGCCTGGCTGTAATGAGGTCCGGAGCTGTGAGCGAGTGAAACCTCTCTAACCTTTCCTGGAGTGTTTGACTTCTTGTTGTTTTTTTTATTCGCTCTCAAATCAGCCGAGACGTTTTCTTCTTCTGCAAACGAGACTCTCGCTGATGGAGAGGAAGTCTTCAGACAGAATACTCCAGACTCCTTCAGTCCCTATTCGTCTTACAGTGATCATGTTTTTCTTTTTGGTGCATTTCTTCATTTGTTTTTATCATCAGAGAGCAGAGTTGTAGTACTCGAGTCCAGGACTCGGACTCGAGTCCCGTTTTTCAGGACTAGTGACTCGGACTTGGACTCGAGCACAGATGACTCAGACTTGGGATCGGACTCGAGCTTTGACTGCATAAGGACTCTGATGACAGAGAGGAGGACTCAGGCTTATATATTGATACAGACTGTTTTAATGTTCATGTTAGATTTTGTATGTTTCATAAAATGTATTCCGTTCAGAGCGAGGGCGGGCACGAGCGTTCGCCTGCATGCATGTTCACGTGACGTCTGCCAGGATTAAACAAAGCTACTTCACAGGAAATGCAGAGAGAGCAGAGAGACATGTTGGAGATTTAAGAGACCCATCAAGTCAACTTTATTTATATAGCACATTTAAAAACAACCAGTGTTGGCCAAAGTGCTTTACAAGATAAAAAGTACAAAGTACATGAACACAACAATAAACAACATAACAGGATATTACTGTCCTCTTAAGGCGACTTTTAGGCACATCCAGGAGCAGCTGGTTTGTTGACCTCAGTGCTCGGGTTGGGTTGTGAGCATGGAGAAGATCAGCCAAGTAGGACGGTGCTAACCCATTTAGGGCCTTGTACGTTAAAAGTGCAATCTTAAAATCAATCCTGTGACGGACTGGGAGCCAGTGGAGAGCACGCAGCACAGGTGTGATGTGCTCCCTCTGTTTCCTGCCAGTCAGGAGGCGAGCTGCCGCATTTTGTACAAGCTGCAGGCGCTGAATAGACGCTATGTCTAAGCCCACATACAAAGAATTACAATAATCAAGCCTAGCCGTAATAAAGGCGTGTACAACTCTCTCTAGATCCTTAGGAGGGAGATAGGCCTTCACCTTCGCTATGAGTCTCAGCTTGAAGAAGCTGGACTGAACCACAGAAGAGATTTGTTTCCCAAATTTGAAGGCACTGTCAAAATGAACTCCAAGGCTCTTTACGGTGAGGGAATATTTGCTGCGAGAGGGCCGAGAGTGCTCCCATCGAACTGTTGGGGCCGTCCAAATACAATGACCTCAGTCTTTTCCTCATTAAGGTGCAGAAAATATAGGCTCAGCCATAACTTTACATCTTTCAGTTGAACAAGGACTGCAGGGATCCATTCCTCTTTAAGCTGAACGGCATATAAATTTGCACATCATCAGCATAACAATGAAATGAGACGCCATGTTTCTGGAAAATAGATCCCAGGGGCAGCATATACAACGAGAACAGGATAGGGCCCAAAACAGACCCCTGAGGAACACCACAAGTAAGAGGGGCTGTCTCAGAGGAAAAATCTCCCAAATGGACAGAGAGACTTGTCTGTCAGGTAGGATCAAGGAAAGAGACAAGCTCAAACTTTAACACACATCTGTACAGGATGAACCCAAAAGTAAGAGAGATGCTAACATTTCTTGAGAACTTCATCACTTTACTGTGTTAGCATGCTAACGGTAATATTAGCGACTAAAGTAACTGAACCATCAGGTCTGAGTTGACTGGTTGGTTAAATCCTGATGAATAGTGTTGGGGCTGAGTTTATTGGACACCAGCAGTGATCCCAGTGCGGCAGAATCTCTGAGCGTGTCCCCTCATCAACAGAAGCGCGGCGCTGTGACTTCACTCATAAATGAATCTCCAGACAGAACAACAGGATTTCGTTAGAATCTCACTGCAGTGGAAGATAGACCTCGTCAATTTACTAAAATCAAGACTGAAAATCAAACCGGACACGGCGCAGGGGGGAGAGCGGATCGTACAGGATCAAACACTTTTTAAATGTCCAGGAAAATCTGCAGTTTCTCCCGGTGTCCACCGTTACCTGCCCATCCAGGAGCACAACAATCAAACTTTAACAATGACCTCTTGGTTTGGTATCCTCAGCATTTTCAACAAAAACAGGTTAGATTACATCGTCAAAGTCTGCTGAAAGATTGTTGGCACTAATCTGAATAATCTTGGCCATCTCTATCAAGTGAGAGCCACTCAGAAGGCAAAGGCCATCCTCACCACCCCCTTTTTTCCCCTTTTTACTAACAGGGAGGAGGTTCACTTATACTAGGAGGGCCAGATCAAACCGAGATCATTTCTGCCCTCAGCTGTTGGGTTTTTAAACACGCTGTAGGACCTCACCTTGGTCTCATGCACAGGAAGAATGATGTCATCCACGGGGGTTAAGTTATATGGATACGTACTTGAATTGATTTGCGAACTTGTGTTTGTTGTTGTGTGTATTGCTTGTATGTATAGGATGTGTGGACTGCTGTTGCCACACAAATATCCCCTTGGGGACAATAAAGATTTTCTAATCTAATCTGATCTAATCTAAACTATCAAAATGAGTGCTAAAATAAAATAAGAATATTACATAATCACATGGCATTGCCCTTAATAAAAAAAAATAAATGACATAAAGTAAAATGATGGAAATAGCTCCAACACTAATGTTAATGAAAGAAACGTTTCCTACACATCCAAAGGTCCCACACAGACCGTCCAGGTCCACACAGTCAATAGTTTGGATTAAAACAGCTGCCCTCCTTGTAATGAATAATATTAGCAATAAGGACTTGACTTGGACTCAGACTCAAATATTGAGGACTCAGGACTCGACTCGGACTTGAGGTTTGGTGACTCGACTACAACACTGTCAGAGAGTCACACATCCTTCACTCCACCTCCCCTCTCACGCAGTCCAACAAACCCTGTCAGGTTCAAGGTGCCTGCCCTGCTGCTTGTTAGTGTGTGTGTGTGTGTGTGTGTGTGTTTAAAGACCTTGGGAGTGTCGTCGCTCTCTTCTAGTTTTATGGTTTGAAGGCTTGAGGGTGTCCAAAGGTTGGCTCCATAAAATGTGTCCCAATCTGAAATTTGTACCCGTGGTTATCAGCAGGCGCCCCTCTCAGGAACATAAAGTACCACACACACCACAAACACACATGTGCAGCTTCTTTTTGAGTCGGTGCAATAAAACAAAGAGACGGATACACACCTGAGGGAGGCCTCTCGCTCTGCAGCTGCAGGAGGAGGAGGAGGAGGAGGGCGGAGGAGGAGGGCGGAGGCTGCGGGACGTTTCTTTAAGCTGATAACATGAGAGAGAGAGAGATTTATGTTTCTGTGGAAAAACAACAAACAATCCTCCTCTTACATATCATCAAACTCTTCAGATCTTTGAAACAGCTCTCAGTGTTTCCATTAAAATACCTTCACCGTCCTTTAGAACCAGCTCGCCTTCGTAAAAGTTCATGAAGCAGAGGCTTTAAATTGCTTCTCTTTTCACGTGTGACTTCCGTCTTTCAGAGAGGAGAGAAAGAAGCGTGAGATTTTAAAATGTTGACGACTCTCCTGAAGGAAGTTATTCTCTATGAAACATTAACTCTGCAGGCTGCTTTGTTTGTCAGAGATAAAGAAGATGTAGTGTTGTATGTAAAGACAGCGGCTCAAGGACGGCTAATGTGCCTCTGCTGACGATCGCTGTCACCCAGCATGATGGTAAAACATCCGTGTGTGTGAGCGTGGTCGGTGTGTGTGACGCCGAGGAGCTCAGAGAAACTTTTAATGGAGACAGAAGGAAGCAGGATCAGGGCCTCACTCATTCTAATGTTTAAAACAACAACTCAGCAGAAACCAGCGTGTTGGTGTTTAGTTTAATTTACTTATTAAACACAGGAGTGAAAGGAGTTTGTTACAGAATCTTTAAGTGAGCTCAGATTCAACCAGACAAAGTTTAAAATCAATTCTTTATTCAACATTTTACTCATAAAGACTGTTTTTTCAAAATAAGAGCTTCAAAACCTTCAAAATAAGAGCTCTTTAGCTGCTTCATCATCACACACACGAAGTCAACAGCTCACACTACATTAGCCGGCACCTCTTCAGCTAATTCGTCCACGCATCCAATCAGCAAATAACAAAATGTGCGTTCTA